>NC_053407.1:18132631-18254698 GCF_016859285.1 Xiphias gladius | reverse complement strand
AATTCTTCAAGTCCGTCTAAAAACATGTACAGCGAAACAGTTTTTGTGTTCTGGCCAATAAAAGATCTCTTTCCTAACATGCTTCCAATGTAAATGATGGGGAACCAAATCCACAATCCTCAGTCTGTGGAAAACTGTGTTTCAAAGTATTTCTGAAGTTAATATGAGGTGAGCATCCTCCCAAGTTAGGCTACGGTTTCTTCTCTGTGTTTCTATCCCACCAGCACAGCTTAGCATGGAAACACCGTCAAGGGAAACTCATGGACGGGAATTTAGTACCAAATCCACAATAACTTTTAAAGAGGGCTTGCGGATAAAGTCCCAGGCACATCAGCCCCGCTCAAGTATCCTTTGGTTCATCGGACAGCAGGTATAGGAGCATGTCAGGAGCCGATCAGCTCTTTTAAGTGGTTTGCTTGCTTTATCTGCCAGTTCACGCCAGAGAGCTTAACAGGTATGTTTGGGACAAAAGGTGTCTTTCTGGCTGTATCAGAGATTATGTGATTGAGTAAGCTTTTTATTTGGAGCGTCCATTGTAGATATGTAGGATGACTGAGTGTTCAGTGTTTAACTGAACACTCAGTCATAACCTGGCGAGACTTGACAATATGTAGCTCGGCAGCCAGCGTCGGTAATAGGTCAATTGAAATGCTGCTTATCAAAGTTTAAACACATGACTTTTCTTTGTAACTCGGCATTGCCATACATGGCCTACTTGCAGTTCTATTGTTTATTTCTTAATGTGAGGAGCGAATATTGTTAGTTAATACTCATATACGAGCAAAAAGCAACTGTATTAGTTCAAAGTTTGCCTGTCCACTTTGTCCTTGTTGGGACTAATTATATCATTGTCCCTCTGTGGACAAAATTTCATGGGACTTTAAGTGTAACTAATTGACTTGTTTTTTTTATATTATGGTGACTTTTATTCTATTTTATGATATTCAAGAAACCACACACACCAAGTGTAAACCTGTACTGGTCTTCTCAAGTCAGGTGTATTGGGCCATCAGACAAAGAGGGACAGTGGGACAGTTTTAAGACTTTTTAATGATCCGGTGTGTAATCGTAGGATTTATAATTTGCTCAAATTAGCCAGTCCGAATCAGTTTCTCTGTCGATGGCAAACAATAGAGATCGATCCAAATGTTGTTTTCTTTGTTTCGTGTGGTGTAACAAGGAATTTAGTCTGATCAAGCAGCAAAGTTGGTGCTTGCTGGGGCAGGTGTAGCCGACAGAACTCTTGGTCACTTTGTATGTTTTGGCACCCAGGAAACGGGCAGCCAGATTGAGAGAGAGGGCGTGAGGGAGAGTGGAAAACCAGGGGGAAACTGTAGGGAAGAAGAAGTACAGCAAGTGTGTTGAGTTTTTTTGTTTTGCTTTGTAATGTTTTGGTACATTTTTTGACAAATTGAATGAGTTGATGAATAGACACGAATATGCTTCAAAATATTTGGATGAATTAATCAATATCTTATTTTATAAGGCCTAATCTGAAAGTGAGGGCCCACACTAAAAATAGTTTTGTGTCAGCTAAAACAAAATGCTGAGCCCTGCTTTGTAGAAATATCATGCACAGTTCATTTCTTCACACAAAGAAAGTAGACACCTTGAGGAATTCAGAAAAGTATCACATGTAGGGTTATTATTTTTTTAATTGATGACAAAAACGTGATCACAAGATTGCATTACTGAAAAACTCACCCAATATTGCATCTTCCGGTGTACTCTAGCCAATACACAACAGTAATTACAAACTCCACAACCCGTGATATTTATCAAGAGATTCCCAAACACCATCGCAAAATCTTTGGAAGATACTCACTTGATTTGATTAACGCAGAATGCTGAAGCCTCAAACTTTTCAGAGAAATCTTGGAGTTTGTTTTTGCGCTGACTTTTGGATTTTGCCTAGCATCACTTAGACCGGAAACGTGTTGGGAAGGGATCTTTAAATGGGCATTTTGAACAGGATAAATGATTACAGCAAGGGAAAACTGTTTCAATATACATATTGAACTTTAACTAGTTAAAGCTGGGGGTTGTAAACGTGTCAGTCCTCTTAGACAACAGTGACCTCTGCTGTCAAATGTGTAGTTACAGACAGAATCTGTATAATTCCTGTAAATCTAACAAACCTCATGCTTACAAATAGTAATCCCATTAGGAGTGTTGACACTTCAGATGAAGTTAAAGGTCCTTGCAGTGTTGTCTGTACTCTGATCAGACTGCCCATGCTTTTATGATGAAGGGCCCGTCTTGGCTGAAGGGTTTGGAGTTAGGAATTTAGTTGCCCTAGTTATGGGTGTGGTTGTAAACATGTTGGTTCTGTCAGACGGCCGTGACCCCTGGTCTGTAATTACAGACAGAATTTGTATAATTCTAAGTAGGTCCAACAAACCTGTAGGTAACTTATAAAAGCATACAAATGTTAAATATATTTTAGATAATGTTAATTTCCTGGGTTATCGTGTGTTCTGGAAAATGTCTCTCTATTTCAAATGTTTTCAGAACAGTTACAGTGTTTTTAATCCAGAGGGTTTGGGTACAACCTTGGACCAGCCCTTTAGTTTCCTTAAATAGAACAAAATGATTCTGTTTGTTTTTGGTCCATTATATTGTTTATTTTAGCTTAATTACAATACTTTCCCATCACAGAAGCACAACAGGAAAACTCAGAACTGTAACTTGTCCTCCGGGGAGAGTTACCTCTCATTCATATCAGAGACCAGAACCTCACCGACACCATATCCCAGAGTTTGGACTGCAGCTTGGTGCCGCCCAGAATCAGAGCTGCTGACAGTAAAGAGATGTAGATACTGAAAGTATCTTAAAGTAGGCCGACAGGAAATCCTATCAGTGATGCTTAGCTGTACAGTATGAAGCCAAAGGTTGCCATGAAACCGTGTTGTGTTTCTCCTACAGCTTGAGCAGAGAGGGGCTGGATTAATTAAACAGGATGACTCATAAAATGACTCATGTAGATACCATAGACAAATTATGGTATCCAAGATCCATAACAACATGTTTTACATCGCCACCTGAACTATGAATAACCTTCTCTACCTGGCCTCTCTACCTACAGGCCAGGTAGCTACTTAACCACAAGAGGCACTTAGCTGTTAGGTCAGGTGTTGTGTCATCCATGGCTGAAGCCAGAGGCTTCATGATCTTCATTAAAGGGAGCTGAGGCTGACCACAAGACAAATTTACAGACAAAAATAGACAAAATAACAGTCCCGCACATCAGGAAGAGCTAAGTCTTTCTTTGTAATGAAAACCCAGATGAAAACAACTGGCAAGATTTGTGGTGTTGTGTGGAGCCTGTGGGTGGAAAGAATATTTGACTTCATATACTGTATGGCATGCAAAGTCATTGTTGTGTTGAATGAAAATAATTTTCCAAAGTAAAGTTGACTGACACAAACAAGCCATCCTCCCAACCAAACATAGCAACGGCAGGGTTTGGTCACAAACACGAGAGCTAACACCCCAGGATGATGGTGCTCCATTATTTTTGTCCTGTTTATGATGTTCTTACTTTAGCATCACTAAAAATCAGAGCAGTTCATTTTGTTACAGCAGTGTTCTGTATCTGAAAATGGAAATCAGATTGAGAGGTGCTGTGTAGATGTGCAATCCTGATGTTCATCTTGGATCTAGGATAAGTGAAATATAAACAACATGAGAATCCTTATGAAGCTTCACAATTAGTTAATCTGAAAGAAAATCTGTCAAGAATCCAGAATTTCCACAAAACTGGTTCTGGAGTGATGGCCAAAGAGATGCAGAGTAGTTGTGTGTGGTTTTTTCTCCTCGTGTAAACAAGATGTACACACTTGGTCATCCTTAGTAGGGTTGAGACTTTGGATCCAGGAACAAGACAGATTAAGCTAAAGATCCTTACAGTGTTGTCTGTACTCTGATTAGACTGCACGTGGTTTACTGAGTGCCCTGACCTACTGAGGAAGAATACATTGCTCTCTTCAAATCATGCATGAGTGGATCTATGACGAGAGAGGAACAAGGTTGTGAGTTTGACTCCTCGTGAAAAAATATGGCTTTTCAGCTCCATTCTGTCATTTTTTATTTTAACAGTTAGGACATCAGTAATAGTCATGTACATTTTGAAAGCAATGATTACGCACATATAAAAATCTAGAATATGAAACAATATTTAGTAATAAAATAAAATTTGATATCGTACCAAAATAATATTTACATGATAAATATATTTAGCTTAGTAGGTGAGACTATATACCTTTTGGAAGAAGAAATCACATGAATTTTCTTACAAGGGAAAAGTTGAATTCATATGCGATAAAATGCACCACTGCTCACTTCATTACAATCAGGTGTTTGCTGCTACAGGCTTGCGAAAATGCCTGTAGCAGTTACTAAATGTAAGCTAATATCAGCAAACTTTAGCCAGATGTTGCTCTGTAATGTTCATTACAAAGCCGGTTCTCTGACTTGTCTCTATTTTTGCCACTGGTGCACTATTGCTTAACATTTACCATTACCTCACAATTGTCGGTTGTGGCAACAGTTGCTACCCTTCAACTAAAGTTACATGGTCTCGTTTTCATATAAATAACTATCTAGAAAAGTAGCTCATTCAAAACATCAGTGTGCACATTGTGTAGATAGAGTCAAAACTAGAAGAGCACTCAGAGAGCGGAGACCTCCGCCATGGCCAGGGTCAAACAACATACACCAGATTTCAGAGAAAAAAACATTCAACACAGAGGAAATTCACAAGGGGAACATAACAATTTCCTGAGACCTAATGAACCAAAGAGCTGCTAGCTGGCCTCTACATGTGCAGGACTTTGAACTACACTACAGCTGCTTACTATATATTATGTCTGTGGCTGTCTGACTAGAAGCTTTTTCACTTATGATCACAACATTTTAATGGTGTTTTGGTAATTTGGTAATACAGACTGAACCCTGTTAAAAGGTAATCATTCCGATTACTTCTTACACCTTCCCTTTTTTCCTTGTCTGAAAAGAAAGACAAGTACTCACCTAATGAATCACTGTAGTGCTTCATGCAGGATGCTCGAGTCCAGATTTAAACAAAACCCCATTAGGCAACATTAGGGCCCCTCGGATCATTTAAAATACATCCTGCTGCTGACCAGTTGTGCTGCTTTCTCCCTCCATCACATCAACCTCTTCCTGTGCTGACGTCTCTTTGAAAAATGCTGCAACCTTGGCTACAGCACGTTCCCTTTAAACTCGTAACCTAACTGTTCTGGTTTTCACGGTGGGAGTGTTCCGGTTTGAACTGTTGAGCTGTATTAGTGTTATAGTAAATTTCTTTCAGTGCTATCTACATCCTGGCCTGATTAACAGTGGCAGACACAAAGGCCCCAAGAATATTGCTGCTATATTTTCAAACAGAGAAAGTAGAGTAAAGTTTAAATAAGGTCCTAGGCAAGTCTAAGATCTAACAAGAAAAGGCCCCTATCTAAATGAAATCGGAGAGAGCCATAATTGCACTTTCAATGGTCACTGGGACTTAAAAGCTGCAATTATAGAATCACCAGTCAAATCAGATTAAAACTCCTTAAAAAGTTTGGTGACTGTGCCCCAAAATAAGGTTTAAAATGCTTTTTTCCCCCCACAGGTTTTACTTCTACTACGCATACACAAGGTTTCACTTGCATCAATGCAACAACAAGATAGGCCTGATATGTTTCCTTTTCGGCTGTTATAAAGCAGACGATTGGCTTTTGGGGGGAAGGGGTGGGATATGTGTCATACAACTGCCATCTTTGGTGTTACAGACTTTTAGATTCAGAATGCTTTAAGTGGTGTGTCTCCTCTCTTATTAGTGCAACATTGCTGCAGCCAGTCCAAGTATAATCGATACTGTGTGCAACACTACAGCTGATGCACCATTTATTTCATTAGGATTAATGATTCTCGTATTTGTGTCTGGGATTATTTGCTCTGTAAGTTGATATTTTTTCACCACTTTAATGTAGTCTTTCTCTTTGGAAACACACTCGTAGACGCCATAGTTCTCTTGTGCCATGGCAGGGATGAGGTGCAGGCAGTTAGACTGCATCTGCAGACAAGGGCTGCTCTGGCCCCTGTGTTCCCAGGTGTAGACAGCGTGGTAAGAGTCTATGGGACATGACAGGTAGAAAGGGACACCCAGGGGGACTGAATGAACTGTCCTCAAATTCACTGGTGATGATGAAACTGTCTCCCGTTTGGCCCGGTTTACTTGCTTTTGTTCTAAAAGAATAAAAAGAAGATAAGGATGTGGATATGGATGTGACCGTTTTTTTGTGAGCCTCTAGCCAGTGTGTAATATGAATGATAACAGTGTAATAACTAGTTACCTTCTACTGATGTAGAGCAGACATTTATTTGCCCATCTCTGACATTCTGAATGCCCCCACTGTGAACAAAAACAAAACATATGTTCCCATCTATTGCATTTTTTTTTTTTTATATGTGAGAGATGAATAACTATGACGTTGCCCTGCTGATCTGTTTTATACTGTAAAATGTTTGAGCCTCTCATTGTGGACTAAAGAGTCTTGGTATGAACAGTGTCCACACTTACGGGACTGTCGGGGCGCAACCAAACTTAGTCCAGGCACAGTATGGGTCCCGGGCCAGGACACAATCTGCGCAGGAGTTGTTGTACTCCTGACAGCTCTGGAGGTCCACGGTGGAGATTTTCTCTGAAAAACCCACGACTAACTTTTTCTGAGTTAAGAAAGACAAAAACATAATTTTCCTTTAAACCTGCATTGATTGTTTTTTTCCCCCTTGACTACAGTGCAATAAGCTATAAACAACAATAACAACAACACTGACTGATATTATTGCTTTTAAAAAAAGTGGGGAACATATTGGCAAATAGTTGCCTATTCACACATTCAGCAGATTTGGAGCAACATTAGCATTTGTGTTGAAGTTGTGTCTTTGGCCACTTGAGTCACTCCCCTTTTAGCTCAGTTTCTGGTCTCCACCAGCTGAGTCTTTATTTAAATGCACCACTGTGTGCCATTTAGTGCCAGACAAATAGAATACAGTGTATTCATCCGTGCTTGACTGCTGCAAGACCCCTTTGACTTTACACATTTCATTTCATCCATTATTAATATGTAAAATTGATTGTTTCAATTTCACTCATGTATAAAAATATTTTTCATTTAAAAGCATTGGCAAAGTGACAAAAACAGTACTGACATCACTGCAATGCACGATGTATGACATTTAGAAATGGCATTTTAAATCAGCTGTACCTTTTTGGAGTCAAGTTTCATTGATTGTATGGATGAATTGTTGGAGAGTCGTGTTTCAGAGATGATGAAAGGTTCAGATCCGGCCGCTAACACTTTATGGATCTTCCCACAATCTGTTGGAACGGCACACAAACAACATTTTGAAATGCTGTTTTTTTTGGGAGGGCTACTCTATGTTATATCTCTAGCCCATTGTTTCTAGCAGAGATTATAAACAAGCCAGGTCATTGGGGAAACACCGGATACAAATAGCAAAACAAAGTTCTGAAGACTGTCTCTGTATTGAACAGTTTACCCGTGGCTAGAAGCAGGATGTTATACATGTGGTGGTCCACTCCCCGAACTTGGTCCACCACTATCTTGGTGTAGTTGTTGCTGCTTATATAAAATGGAGCTGTGTAGTGCACGGAGTGAACCCAGTCAGCCATTTCTGGGTAGTCCTTCACCATATTGACCGTGGCCCGTGGCAGGCTCCTGCTGTTTTTTACACACTGAAATATACATGGTCACAAATTTTTTTTTTCAGAACTTTTGCTAGATAGGGAAAACTGTGGAAGAAAATTAAAAACAAACCAAAAAAACTAAGTCACTCTGTCATCGGGTGAAATAATACTATTAATTTATTCCTCGAGCATGTAGGCAAACAAACAGACCAACACATATCGACTCTAGGTCTTCATCAGGGTCTGACAAACGCATAATTAGTGTGAATTACATACCAGCCATAGGTGACATTCGTCTTAATCGCTGTGGCCTAGTTCAGTGCCCATAGAGGGCGCTAAACCACAAGCAGGAAATAGAAACATAAACTGAATTTTTGCAAGACACCAAGGTCGAGCAATTCTAATGTATTCAGGTATACAAAACTGAAGGCATCTGAAGTTGTTTACAAAAAAATTAGAGACAAATATTTCCTCAAGCTATAAGCAACATAGATGGGGGGTGGTTTTCTTTTGGTTTCCTTTATAAAACATTGCAACAAGTCCACCTCCTAAAATGAAAGGTTTTCATTGGACAGTAAATTGTTAACTGTATAGAGAAGAAAATTCTGCAAATCTATGTTTATGGGCCGCTTTTGTTCCTTAACAACAGGGCTGAACTGCAATAAATGTAATGTAAAAAACTATAATCTCTAAAACTAGAGATGGAAACATTAAACAGCACTTGATGTGGATATGAAATGTAGATTCACATTTTCCAGGTTTCCACCCATTTATGTACCATGCCTGTTTTTTCCAAGCCTACTCAGGCACATGTGACATAGAGTAGACTGCCCACAATAGATGTGAGTGAAAAGTAGTCATGACTAAAATCCTTAGAGGAAGTAGTCTGTATCTGCAAATCAACGTAGCAACAAAACAAATCCTTACCGCTCCTGGCCTTGGTCTGGGAATGTCTTTGTCGTAGCCTTTGAAAGTTGAGTTCTCGAATATATCTTCAATCATTCCTACAGAATAGATGCAAACTGCTGTAGAGTTCCTAGAAGTTAAACAAAAAAAACAAAAAAAACTGAAGTTAGCATGGTTAGCAGATTATCTCAAAAACTAATGATAGGATTTTCACAAAACTTTTTTGGCACAGGGCACAAAAGAACTGAAAAAATTCTCCTTGATTATTTGGGTGCAGTACTCACAAAATAGAGCACACCAGATTCATGCAACCCCATCAATTAAACAACTGTGTATCTGACAGAATAAGTGGCAAACCCTCCATACTTTAGAGGCTTGGTCGAGTGGTAGAAGGGCAGCTCCCTTGGCCATAGAGCAAATACAGTACTGACTTTCCACATGGTGTGATAATCTGCTCAGGCTTGAATTCAGGGAGGCATGTCCCACATTCGTATCACATCTTCTGTGGCCCTGGCAGTGCTTTGTCAACTCTGACCAGATAAACCTGATGCTATTATCTGTTTGGGCTTGGAGACTAAAAATGCATAACAGAAAGTCTGTGTGGCAACAAAATGCCTCCTACTAGGCAGCGACGGTCAAATGACATAATGAAAATAAAGCACTATGGGGAACGTGGGATCCAGTATTTTTTGAGGTTTTGTTTTTGGAACTTGACTTGACATTTGACTTACTCCCCTTGGTGTTTTTTGTTCATAACAGAACCTGTTCCGCAACACACTGTGTAGTTCAAAACTTACAGGCCAAGGTTAGTTTTTTTCTCCAAAACATTGCAAATGCTGAGCTTTCAATTTGATTGTTGACGCTTAGTTGCTGATAATAAAAGGAAGGGAAAGTGTCGCACCAGCTGCTTGTGAAAAGGGCATAGACTCTGGTGTCCTGCCAGTCCTCGGCTTGCATCATATAAACGTCTAGAAGACGGTTGAAATACAGAGACTCCTCTGGAAACCCACAGACAAGACGGGCCTTCAGAAACGATGTCCACATGTTCTGGAAGAATCTTTTTGATCCGCCTTCATCTACCTGCAAAATAATACCTATAAATTACACCAGGAAGATGTTCTTTCACTTTTCTCGCAAGGTGAAATTCATCAACTAAGGGTTATTTGATAGGGATATCTGGAACAAAACACCTAGCTTCTTTTAGTGCTTGTCTTGCACAGATGTCAAATAACAAGGGGTGTTGAAAAGACTGTAGTTAATGAAGGAAGAGGAACCCTGATTCTTTGGTACAGCTAGTGGAAATGAGACTATCCTGCAACAGATGGTTGCTCTACTACATTAATCTGGTTAAATACTTTAATTATGTGTACGCTTGTCAAAGCCTGGGATTGTATTCACAAAACCTTGGCATATGACATTGTCCAGTATATTTCCATCACCCTTTGTTTTTTAGAACAATGCAAGCAAGTCATTAATTCCCTACAAGGTTATCATATTGTGCATGATGACAGCCCGAGCCTTCAGTACAGGCATATCCATATCCAATACTCTACTGATAAACCTTTAAATAGTGGCTGACCTTAACCATTGTTTCTGGAAGAGACAAGGATTAATGTCAACATCAAAAAAACACTGGTTTGACAGATGGTGGCATTTCATCTCCTTTGGCTGGCGAATTCAGGAGCGTTTAAAAAAAAATTAAGGATCAATATTTTAGGCTAATACTTGTCCTGGTATCAGAATCAGATTAATAACCAAAACCAAATTTTCTGTTGTTTCTCATCCCTAGTTTGAACTGAGTGACTCAGAATGTCATGCTTATGGCTGCAGCCTACTGTAGCTTCAAAAATAAAAACATTTTTCAAATTTTCAGAAGTGATCTACTGGTATTGACCTTCCATGTTACTTGAACAAGACTTGAATGGCTATTAGCTTGATTACTGAAGCTGAGCTAATGAGGTTTTTGGGAGCTTAGCAGTCTAGAAAGGTGAGCGCTTCACTGTAATCCGAGTCCACTCCAGTGTCCAGCGTACCTTACAAACTCGGGAAACCCTAGATATCCAGGGATCAGCTTCTGGGCTGTGGTCTGAGTTCTTTTCACGGAAAAAGATGTAAATTTTCTCATTGTCGGGGTCTTCTGTTTGCTTCACCAAGGACGCAGAGATGAACGTGGGCTCTGTGAAAACAGGAGGATACTGTACAAATACCACACTCCACTGTTTATAGTAAAAGGCAGGGCCAGCACACCATATGTGATGCAAAAGCTTGGCATAGGAAAATCAAGATAAGATTGTTGCTCTGCACTGAGGAAAGAACAGAATAATATGAGGTAAGGGTTGAACAGTTTCAGGACAAACTGTCCGTCAAAACAAACAGTTGAACAGTTTCAGTACAAAACAGAGCTAACTGGTTCACATTAAATGATGGTAACCAGGTGCATAGCTTCATGCAAGATCGGTATTATTAATTCTTGCTTATTTTCCCTGTTTATGGGAGTATTTTTGTATTAATTTTGTATGCTGTCACGTCACAATAATAACGGACGTACACTGCAGTAATCATCCTACATTACAAACTGATATCGCTCATTTACCCACCTGTGACCCAGCTGTCATACATCCAGACATTACTTCTGCTGCCGGCCTTCCTTCTGAATTGTAATGAATTTCTCTCAGTATCCAAAGACGCTGCTGCATATAGGTCCCCCTCTAAAAACAGCAGCAAGACATCACATGAAAATGAGCAGAAATGATTAATTATTGAGTATATTTCTGTGAAAAGGCACTGGCTTGCCAACCCGGCCAATCACACATGACTTGATTTTGTTACATAAGTCTGCTATTCTGAGCGACATTTATAAACCATGTTTTAAGAAAGCCGGCCTACAGTTATGCAAGAAGCTGTACGGTACTGCACATACCTACTGTGAGCGATAGGGCGTTCTGGGTGTACACGAACGGAGAGATGCCTGTTCCCTCATAACTCTCCACTATTTCATGGGACTGATTGTTCGTGGATGAAAACTGTAGAACCACAAACAGTCGTCAGAGTATTATGAAAGTTAGCTCTAGACGGCTGCGATGGAAAAATACCAAAATACCCAACACCAGCCGCCCAGCACTCTACTTAAATTATAAAACAGGGTTTTTAATTAAAGTTTAATCACAGCCACATCATCAAACAGCACCACGCTTTAATCAGCTGCGCCCTCCTGTTGCCAGTAGAGCCACAAAGACTGCAGTGTGTCGGAAAGATATGACATTAAGTGTAACGTGCGCAAACACTCACAAGTTTCCAGCACTGTGGTCTATGTCCATTTGTTCCACAGACAAACAGGCTGTCCTGAAACCTCTCAATGACAGTGATAACATTTTCACAGGGGCCCTGCGACACAGAGGCCGTTATCGCAAAGTCAGTACACAGAATTGATTCTATCTTTCATTTTAAAAATCTGTTATTTAGCAAACTTGTTGAACAGTCATTTCTGATAGCACAAATCATCATTCTCTAGTTACTAACCTCTTGGCACTGCTGTTGCCCTGTTGTATTCAGGATAAATTTCTGCGGAGAAATGTGTGGACAAATAGTGGACAAATTAAACATGTTAACAAAGTCTTTTAGTTTCAAATGAGTATTTATATATAGAAAATGAACATTTCAAACAGTCCTTATCACTTACTTACCAATAAAGAATGTTGCACTAATAGCACTGCCCAGAAACCTGCTGATTGTGGTGATTACATAATGTTTGAACTAGCTTGAGGATAGATAAAAATCCCAAATCTGGCACCCATTTTAGAATCTTCTCTCTCAGGTTTACTTTCGGTTTAAAAAAGATAGACAAGATCATTTCTTGTACTCATACGGCTTCAGCTGCCCCTGACACAGACTGGTATCCATTATTGAAATATGTGTGTGATATGGTCAGAGCCCTCGTTTGCTCTAGTTTAAAGGACAACAGTCAATAGCCCAGTACTCATTAATTCTTAATAGAGGATGAACCATAGTAGTCTCACTGCTGGTGGAGTTACCAGAATTTCCCTTGATATTATGTTATGGAAACTTCGGTGTATGATATGTCAACAGGGGTCTGTTTGTGACAAGCGTGTCTCCGCCAGCACTTAATCGGCCGCTCGAAGCCGAATGGTAGCCGGCTTTCAAAGGGGTTATCTGTCAGTGGGCGCTGACAGACCCACCGAACAATGGGTCTGCGACGGCCGTCTGTTACCGTGGCGTCCAATCACGAGCAGCTGCACCGCCACACTCATGAACCCCGCCGACATCCAGCTGAGAGTACAATCACTGAATCAAGGGAGGCAACTTGATAAAGGCTACACACAGGTGCATGTGCTGCCGGCGACAAAATAAACAGAGCCAAAAAAAAAAGAGGTTCGGGATCTGTTTGCCCAGGAGCACCCACCTCTGCGATGCCATAGTCATCCATGTCAAGTTTTAAGACGAAATCATTCCCCCCCACATACATCTCCCCAGAGTCCTCGTGGTAGAAGAAGACGCTGTGGTTCTGGTAGACCTGGTATTCGAATGCACCACTGACTGTATCTGAGGCGACGGGGGGAGAAAAACGAAGGGTCATTATCATATTTTAGATGTGGGAGGATGTCAGGGAAGATCAGCCTGAACAATGTCAATGGCAGCATTGTGCAGTCAGACATCAACGGACAGTGGGATCTGTTCATTCTTCTTGGGGAGTCAGGATGGGCCACCGAACTAAACTGATGTACTCGTTATCTAGACGGGTTTACAGAGGATTTGAAGACCGGATTAACTCTGTCACTGAGTTTATCTAAACAGCTACACTGATTTGGGACATTGGTTTTACATGAATCTACAACATTACCAATATAATTTAAACTAAGTCATAGGGTAGAAGTGAAAAATGAACGTTACCTTTGCTGAGAAGTCTGGGGTTGTTTTTAGATCCAAGAGTCGGTGCGTCCTGCAAACCAACACTAAAAACTATCTGATAATCCCAAGTAAGGAAAATAAAGAGTAAAACCAATCGCCTCATTTTGCGCCTCGGCTAGTGAACATGTGTTATTTCTAGAAGTAGGAACTCCAGCCAGAGCGAAATGTGCCGCCAAGCCACCTCCTACAGATCCTACCCTTTCAATGGATGGGCCGGTTTTTAACCATCTCCCAAGGGGGCAGTCATCTCAAAGAGGCGAGTTGGACTAGGTTTAATCGTCAAGGTGCAGAGTTGCGCTAGATCGTAACACAGCGTTTCTCCGCCGGCCCCAGAACCTGCAAGGGCGACTGGAGTTTACTGTTTATAGCCGAATACAGTGTAATATCAGCCGGAGAAAGCCGCCGTGCGTTTGGGCGATCATTAAGCAGGAGACGGACCGCGCGACCAAAGCGGAGACTCCGGTCGGAATTCAACCGGCGGTGTCCGCAGTGGTGTTTGCACCTGCAAGGTTTATTTATTTATGAGTTCTTCGTCGTTTGATTGGCAGTGTCGTCGCTTAACGTCGAAACGAGCAGATGCATAAAATAGAACGAAAACGTAAAAGGAAGAAAGAAAGAAAGAAAGAGAAACAAAGAGTGCAAAGCCATTAAATGGGCAAGGCAGCCTATACAATGTTTATAAACTAAAATGTGTTCACGTAAATGCTGTGTCTACGTTAGGCTATGTGCAGGGACTAGACGACGTTCTGTGGTTTGTCCCTCAGAGTGAGCTGGTTCGTCTGGACAGCGGTGCTTCAACCGCCAAGTGAGAGGGACAAATGTTGCACGTGGAGACAAACACTATGAGTAAGGTGTGACAGATACCAGATGAAAATGAAAATCCTTTTTCTTTGTGTCATTGAAATGCAAAGATACAAGGATACGACTCTCAGCAAAAAGACAAAACATCTGGAGACTCATTAACATGAGGGAACTCCGAACGGATGGTTCCCTTGACATAAAGAGGAGTCAGGAACACCGTACACCGTAGTCTGTTTTCCTGGATAGACTGACTCACCCAACTGACGCATGTATATCCTTTTTCCCCACTGTACTAAACATATCTTCCCCGTTCTCCCGAATAAATGTACATAAACATTATCAGCAGCTCCGGAAAAGGAATAAGTGTTTATATGAAGTTACATACTCTTTCACTTTCAGCTTTGTAGAATAGTTTTTCTGTGACAAATTGTTTTCATTCCAGTTCTCGGATCTCTTGGCATGTTGCAAATTCAACCTGTTCAGAATTGTAAGATTAACTTGTCCATGTTGGTCTCACTGCAGATACTTAGAGTTTAGATTAGCCAGATTAGCCGACAGATTTTTTCCCAGTGGAAGTTGGAGATGAACCATGCAGGTATGATCGAGAATAGATCTGATATAATCAGTCTTCCTCCCTACTTCACACCACAAGGCTTTGAAGTACACCTAAAGGGTCACAGTTAGACCTTACTGTCTTGTTAATATGCATCCTCCATGCCAATCTTTCATTGATATTCTTTTAGCAATATTCCAAGAGATTCAAATTCTTCAACTTTCTACAGTTTCTTGTCATGTTCTGCAGTTTTTCTGGGGGGAACGTGATACTAAAAAGCACTCATGTATGTATTTCACTATTATTTTTCAAGCAGAACAGAATTGTTTTCCTTTCTTCCCTGCATCTATCCTCTATCTCCCTACATTATCTCTGTCCCTGTATATTCCATTTTTCTATAAAGTCTTATTTAAACTGTCGGTTTTCTCAGCTGTATCCCTGCTAAATCTTAAAACCAGGACAGAAACAATTGCAAAAGTTAAACAAATGAACTCTTGTGTTCTGTTGACACTGGCTTTACTTCAACTGTGTTCAGGGTTCCACACACCCCACCGCAGGTGAAGAAATAATAATAAAAACATAAAAACAATAATAATGGATGCTGACCTTCTTTGGAACTCATTAAAACGTAAAATGTATAAGACTACTGAAGTGGTAACCCTTCCCCTTGCCGGATTTGATTTAGGTTTTTGATGTACTTGTTATCTAGACGGGTTTACAGAGGATTTGAAGACCGGATTAACTCTGTCACTGAGTTTATCTAAACAGCTACACTGATTTGGGACATTGGTTTTACATGAATCTACAACATTACCAATAAAACGGATGGTTCCCTTGACATAAAGAGGAGTCAGGAACACCGTACACCGTAGTCTGTTTTCCTGGATAGACTGACTCACCCAACTGACGCATGTATATCCTTTTTCCCCACTGTACTAAACATATCTTCCCCGTTCTCCCGAATAAATATACATAAACATTATCAGCAGCTCCGGAAAAGGAATAAGTGTTTATATGAAGTTACATACTCTTTCACTTTCAGCTTTGTAGAATAGTTTTTCTGTGCCAAATTCTTTTCATTCCAGTTCTCGGATCTCTTGGCATGTTGCAAATTCAACCTGTTTAGAATTGTAAGATTAACTTGTCCATGTTGGTCTCACTGCAGATACTTAGAGTTTAGATTAGCCAGATTAGCCGACAGATTTTTTCCCAGTGGAAGTTGGAGATGAACCATGCAGGTATGATCAAGAATAGATCTGATATAATCAGTCTTCCTCCCTACTTCACACCACAAGGCTTTGAAGTACACCTAAAGGGTCACAGTTAGACCTTACTGTCTTGTTAATATGCATCCTCCATGCCAATCTTTCATTGATATTCTTTTAGCAATATTCCAAGAGATTCAAATTCTTCAACTTTCTACAGTTTCTTGTCATGTTCTGCAGTTTTTCTGGGGGGAACGTGATACTAAAAAGCACTCATGTATGTATTTCACTATTATTTTTCAAGCAGAACAGAATTGTTTTCCTTTCTTCCCTGCATCTATCCTCTATCTCCCTACATTATCTCTGTCCCTGTATATTCCATTTTTCTATAAAGTCTTATTTAAACTGTCGGTTTTCTCAGCTGTATCCCTGCTAAATCTTAAAACCAGGACAGAAACAATTGCAAAAGTTAAACAAATGAACTCTTGTGTTCTGTTGACACTGGCTTTACTTCAACTGTGTTCAGGGTTCCACACACCCCACCGCAGGTGAAGAAATAATAATAAAAACATAAAAACAATAATAATGGATGCTGACCTTCTTTGGAACTCATTAAAACGTAAAACTACTGAAGTGGTAACCCTTCCCCTTGCCGGATTTGATTTAGGTTTTTTTCTGTTCACGGCACTTTTTATGAAGTTAACTGATGAATAAAAGATGACTTATTGCCTCTCACTTTACAGTATTTTTTTTTCATAACTGTGAAAAATCGTTGCACAAGACTATATAAATTACTTTCGTTTGCAAAAAGGCATTTATATACTATTCTACATAGCAACGCTACTTCTGCTTGAAGTAAATTAGTCCTGTTGTCAAATTCCAATAAATCGTAAATCCGAATAGACTTATGTGAGATTTGGGGGAGATAGTGTTGTACTGTCTACGCCCATCATCGATATAGAGCATATGAAAAGCCATGGTATTCAGCCATTTTTTACTCCTGGGGCTTCTGAGACCCCATTCGGAATTATTTTACCATTCTCTGTGGTGGACTTCTGAAGCAAAGCATCAATTTAAAATCATGTTTATAAGCAGTTATCACAAAAGCAGGAAAAGTCAAGGTGGTGAAACAGTGCAAAGTGTGTTTTTGAGCTGTTAACTAGGCCCAAGCAGAACGTTATTACTAAATAAATTTGGTATAAATCTGAGTTAATAATGCCATCCAACATCAGGACCATAATCTGTTACTGAAGAGAAGCGCCCCGCCCCGCTCCCCAATCGTCCAATCAGATGAGAGGAAACAGAAAGTTCTTCCTGTTCAGTCTATTTTTATTATTATTTTTTTTTGTAGCTACTCAGCTGACACACAGCCATGGTAAAACGTTTAATTATCGTATTGTTTGCTTATTTAGAAGTCAGTTTATTCAGAGGACGTTTTAGTCGCATGATTTATAAATGCCTTACGTAACTATTGAGCTCAACACTATCAACGTTTAGCCCGGCTTTCGGTTATAGCTAGCAGGCTAAGCTAGTAGCCCTTAATGATGGGTCGCTAATGTTAAAGCTCACGCTGCAGTGTATTTTGGGGATGCTTTTGCTACAGTACATTATACGACACTTACTTGACGTCTTGTCTGTTGTAGCGGTTCCGTTTCTGCGGAGATTTGGACTGCCCAGACTGGGTGCTTGCCGAAATTAGCACATTAGCGAAAATTGTGAGTAGTTACAAAGGTCCTATACATAATCAACAAGGCAATATTACAGTTTTCAGTGGCAGTTTATAAGTTCTTTTTTAAAAAGTATATAATAATAATTCGTGTGTCTTCTGCCCCACTATTTCGACAGTCAAGTGTCAAGATGAAACTCCTTTGCGCTCAAGTGCTGAAGGATTTGCTTGGGGAGGGCATTGATGTAAGAGCTTAATGCTGCCTTCATCTAATATATATACACATTTCCCCTGCGCTGGTTAATGCTGTCTTCCGTCTCGCTCCCTCTCTTTTTTAGTATGACAAGGTTGCAAAGCTTACTGCAGATGCAAAGTTTGGTGAGTTTCCCTTCTACTGGTGCTCAGTGGTTGACAAAAGTATTTAGATCTTCACTACATCTGCAAGTGCAATAACCGTATTTTACGCTGCTAACACTATTATCTACAGACACATGAAACTCTAACGACCACCCAGCTCCTTTCTGTCAAGTGCAATTTCTGGATTTAGCATTTGTATGTATTTTTTTATGGCAACTTCCTTTTCTTATTTGGGATTTTTTTGTCTTAATACACTTTATAGTTAATGTTCAATTTCTGTAAAGCAGATTTACATAATGTATATAGTATAGTTTTTGAAAGTCACTTCTCTATGCATTTGTTCTCATAATTTTGCTGATGTGACATTTAAGTTTCTTATCTAAGCTCATGGGGAAGCTATTTTATATACTGATTTGGATGTTTAATCTATTACAACGCAGCATCTTTTACAAGCTGATCATATATTTTGTATGTGAAGTTTTAATCAGCAATGTACCTAGTGACTATAGTTCTCAAACTGTAGTAATGTAGTGGAAAAGAAATATAAAGTGGCACAAAACTTAAGTACAAGTACCTCAAAATTTTTCCCTAAGTACAGTGCTTGAGTAAATGTTATTGGTAATATTCCTTTACTGTTGGTTCTGCTTTTAAATCTGAGTCATTTACTTTACACACAAGCCTATGATACTCTCATACTTGCATTGTATTGTTTGTTAAATAACATGCATTCATGACATCAATCCATCTTGCAGAGAGCGGAGACATCAAAGCTAGTGTCGCAGTGCTCAGCTTCATTTTCTCCAGTGCAGCAAAGCACGATGTTGACAGTGAATCTCTGTCCAGTGAGCTGCAGCAGCTTGGCCTGCCTAAAGGTTAGTCCACTGCCGCTCTCCATGTTGGGTATGAAAATGCTGATTATGTTGCATAATCTGGGGTCACACATGCACAGACCTCTTTCCATACTTCAGTTTGTGCCAAGAGCAAGGACAGACTGGTTATTACAGCAGAACAAAGGTGGAAAAACATCACCTGAGCAAGTTCTTTAACTACTTGGAATATTTCAGTGCGATGTCTGCATTAAATAGAGCGTACTTAACAGACCCATACAACCAAGGGCTCCTTAATTAATTTTTATCATTAAACTGTGCCCAGAATATGAGCCCTAGGAGATCTAATCTATTTGGAAAAGGGCCATAGTTCATAGAAAACAATCGCCTAATTTCCAGAAACATACAGGTCCCAGATGACAGCCTATTGTGTTATTGTTAGAGCTTACTGCACTGTATAATTGCCTATTGTCTGACTGATGTATGACCCGTGTTCAACTCGTACTTGGAAGGGGACAGTGTACAGCAAGGACAAGGCAGAGTTGTGGGGTGGATGGTGGGCTGCTTTGTGACTTTGGTGCATTAATAGTGTAGAACACTCACAGTTGACTCATTGCCAGTTCTCTTAATTCTCTTTTTCTGATATTTTGAATAGATGTTAATGCTGTGTTATTGTACAGTCTTAGTACTTCTGCTGATACGACATTAAAACACTTTTATATGATTGTGCTTAAAATAAATCTTGACTTTACTATTCATTACGCACACCTGGACTTTTAGAACACACAACGGGGCTCTGCAAATCATACGAAGACAAGCACTCTACGCTGCAAGACAAACTAAGAGAGACGAGCCTGAGATGTGAGTATTTCTGTCTATCTTGCCATTTTCAAAGAGGAAGACAGAAACTGCTGATGACGAGCACTGTCATTTGTGAGGCAGCTGACTGAAGCCGCCGTTGATTCTGCTCTGGAATGAATTTCAGTGGGACGACTGGAGGCTGTGTCATGGCGAGTTGACTACACTCTGAGTTCCAGTGAGCTGCGAGAGGTGAATGAACCAGTGATTCAGCTTAAACTCCAAGCACAGGGAGCAGAGTCGGGCTCCACAGAGACAACTGTTGTCTCTGTTTCTGCTGATAAGTTCAGAGTCCTGCTTGCAGGTCAGTTCTGCATCTTGTCAATTCACAGTTTTTTCATAGTTTATCCCTTTCGAATGAAACTTATTAGCCAAAATTATGTTGTGATTAAATCTTTTCCTATGTGTGTTTCTACAGAGCTGAAACAAGCCCAGGCTATGATGAATGCACTACAATAAAGTCTGACCTCAATGTCTGATCAGAGCTCGACACAGTCGGTGCTGATAGACCGCCACAAGTGCCATACTTACATCTTTGAAAGCATAACTTGTTTTTATGAGTTTAGTAATCTCAGAGGTTAAGTGAAAGGCTCGTTCCTTATTTGGACTGACTGATGTTTAGTTGTATTTTTCTACCACATTAGTAGTAATTGGTGGGAATTTTTCCAGTCTGGGTGATTTGTCACTGAAGCAAAAATGCTGAACGGACCATTTTTTGTAAAATATTGAATGTTACTTAATACATTTGGATTTGAATGATGCTGATCATTTGTGCTTTGTCTTCATATGCTTATATATATCCTACTAATAAATGGAGAAATCTCAGTCTGTCTCTCTGTCTGTCTGTCCTTTGATTTTCTCGACAACTGCTCATCCATTCGACTTCAAACTTCACGCGTGTATTGTTGAGGACCCAAGGAAGTGCAGTGTCGACTGTGAAGGTTTTTGGCTGAGCAGTTCTCGAGAAACATAAAAAGAGAAGTATTAAACGACAGTCGGTTAGGGCTGGGGCAACGCATCCACGTAGCCGATGTCATCTATTAGACAACGGTGCGTCGCAAAGATGGTTGCGCCTGGTCAAAGCATGGATACCCTGGAAAGCAAGCTGCAGCGACAAAACCTCGCACAGGATCATCAAAGGTGTGGGACTATTTTAGACAGAGATCCAAGCTCTGCAAATTGGAAATGGCTTATCACAAGAGTACAGCTGCTACAGCTGAGGCGAAAGAATCCGGAGCACTTTATGTAAGACCAGAAGCAGTGACAGCAAGACTGTAATGTTTTGTTTACTCTTTATCCCTGCCCAAGCATGATATATTAGGATTATTAACAGGCGGAACAAGTTATTTATGCACTGCTGCTGTTCTGGTAACGGGATGTTAGACCTTGCATCGTCTAATGCTGTTATTCTGCCATTGTATGTTTTCTGTTTCCTTAAACAGCTGTGTATGAGTGGGTGAATGGCTTAAACTAACATTGCATAGACTGTTGTTACAGTCTGTAAATCGTTTCAAATATTTTCCTTGCTGAAGTAAAAATACATTTACGAGTGATTTTCTTCACTGCATATTACTCCAATGATGAAATAAATCCATGTCATACCCATTGTAAGTTTGAAGTTCCTCAGTAAAAATACTGATTCTCCAGTTCTGGGAAAGGGTAACTGTGACACACAGTGATTAAATTAATCTACACTCACTTGCCAATTTATTGGTTAACCCTACATAAAACCAAATTATTATGATGCAACAGGCCTGTAATAAATCCCTTTCATGAGGATTATAATGCTCAGTTTTTATTGAATCTGTTTAAGAGGATGTTGATTTATTATAAGGGTCATTTTGCAGGCTGTAATTTGTGATGCTGTTGAACTCTACTGGGTTTTACTGCGAGGTGTTCCTAATATTTTGTCCATCCCATTTATATGAATTAAGGTTGACAAAATATCAGGAACACCTCTCAGTGTAACCCAGTACCGTTCAACAGCACCACAGAAATAGGGTCTACTATTGTTATTATTATTATTATTATTATTATTAATAATAATAATAATAACACAGTAGTGACGTGCAAATTAGCTGAGGATGATTATATGACTGAATAAAATATTCAACTATTAATTAGACAATAATCACGCGATCGGGCACTGCACTAGTCTAAATAAAATGTAAATTACTGAGATATTTGTATCCCTTCCCGCACGCCTACATCTCCCATCACGCATCGGGCTGCACTGTTTGCTCACGTTAGGTTTCTTGGGTGCGTTTCCCAGGCAAACATTTTCAGTGAATTATCAGAGATCGTGACAGAAACACCTACTCTGACCAGAAAATACTTGTGAAGTGCTCGATTACAAACAGCGAGCGCGAGAGGCATGGCGATCTCGCGACATTTTCAACTGAGTGAATGGCGAGCGCTGGCGTTACACAACTTGTTTGGTAACCAGCATGTTGTGAAAGGGCTTCTGGTTAGAGCCACATCTGCCCACTGCAGCAGCCGCGGGCAGGAGTGGAGGAGCAAGACAACCTCTGTAGGTTATGTAATTGCACTGTCGGCTTGATACATTCGCAGGTTTGTCAGCGGCGAGGTTTCCTCCCTGGTGTGGGTGAGTTGTTTGAACCGATGCCCTTTGCAACTCAGTGAAAACGCCAGATTTGACTTGTGTGTGGCGCCCGCCGGTACTCTTTCCCCACGTCAGGGGAATGGGCGATGCACAAACACATTTTTTCTTTCAGACTGGGCCAAATGGTTAACCGAACACACTTGGGACTCGCCTGTTCTGAGTGTGTGTTTTTTTTGTTTGTTTTTTTTAAAGGGTTGTTGTCCTATGTGTCATAAAGATGTGTGCAGTATTGTAACGCCCAAGCATTGATGTGTATCGTATAATGTTTACGTCTCAGGGTGAATGTGTGTTAGGTTTTAGGATGTGCAGGCTTGGATGTGGTGCTTTATGTTTTCAGGGCCCAAGCCAGGATTTTAGAAATACAGAGGTCACAAGTCCACTCAACACACATCCAGCCACTCTCTACATAAACTAAGATATATTTTTTTAACGTATTTTTATATCAGAACAAGGTCTAAGTGCTGTTTCAAAGTCGTCTCCACACTCCAAGAAACATAATTCTGGACAAGAAATGTTGAAGCTTGCATTTATATTATTTTGTTGACATAAAAGTAGTTAATTGTAAATATATAGAGTCTTCAAATACTGAATTACTGAATAATACTGAAGTTTTTTTTAAAAGTTTTCTCCCTTTGTAGCTAGAAACAGATGAGATGGCCTCAGTGTGCTTAATGGCAGTTACAGCCCTAGATGTGAGCTCTTGTGATGCAATCTTTGCTCAGACACTTTTTCTGCCATCGTAGCACGCATCTGTTCCAACAAAATGCCCGAGGGACCGGAGCTCCACCTGGCCAGCCTTTACGTCAACAAAGTGTGTGATGGGGTGGTGTTTACTGGACCGGTCAGAAAATCTGAGGTCAGCAAGAGTCCTGACGTGCCCTTCATCTGTGAGGCATATCGCATCACAGCTGCTTCCAGAGGGAAGGAAGTGAAGCTCACACTGACACCCATGAAAAGTGATGATCCTAAACCGAGAGTGAAAGCAGGACACGCGGACCAGCCCGTGGACGTCGTCTTTCGCTTTGGGATGTCGGGCTATTTCCGTTTCACCGCAGAGGATGACCTGCCCAAACATGCCCATTTGCGTTTTTATTCCAAAGAGAAGCCCTGCAGGGTGCTGAGCTTTGTGGATACACGCAGGTTTGGCAGCTGGCAGCCCAATGGGACGTGGCAGCCCGACAGAGGGCCCTGCATCATGTTCGAGTACAAAAGCTTCAGGTAAGTAATGCTGACAGCGTCACGTGTGTCCCCTGCTCAATCAAAGTATCACTGTCGCACTGACCCGTTGATCATTTTGCAGGGAGAACGTCATGTTGCACTTGTCTGACCGTGCCTTTGACAGGCCCATCTGTGAAGTTCTGCTCAATCAGAAGTACTTCAATGGCATTGGGAACTATCTGAGGGCTGAAATCCTTTTCAGGTGATACACATCTCAACCAGCAGAACTATTCAAATGACACATTATACAGTTCTGTATTAGGGATGCACAGATATTGACCTTATTAAGTGGGTCGGGTATCAGCTATGACATGACAATCCAATTAGAAGATGGGGCTCTAAATACCAGTTATTTTAATTTTGGATTAATCTGCTGTATCCAATTATTTTTAATTATTTAGTCTTTAAAACACGCTAAAATAGAGGAAACAATTTCTCACAGCTAAAAGTGACACCTTCACGACTTGTTTTGACCAAAAGTCTACAACTCAAAAATATTGTTAACAATCAATCAAATAAGAAAAGAAGTAGCTAATATTATCATTGATCAAAATAGCTGCCATTCAGTTTTCTATCTACTCACTAATCGTTTAGGCTCTGATTTAAAAACCAGTTCTTAGTGGCACAGCAATTCCAATGAGTTCCACGCATCGTAGTATACGGATGTCAAATTTGGGAAAAAGAGAGCACTGGCGTTGGATCGGTACCCTGAGTTGAGGTAGCGGAATCAGTATTGGTAGAGAAAAGGTTGGGTCAGTGCATCCCTAATTGATATTACCGTATTTGCTCATTTGAAGAGAAACAAAAATATTTCTCTAGATGCACCCGTATGACTAGTTTGCAGCTGGATTACCTTGCCAGATGTAGCTAGTGGTTACAGAGAACAAAAACTAAGAGATCACAGGCATGCATGTATAAAAGGCAGAAAGCCTGTCACTGACCTTTATTAATAGTAGGTTTATACATTGTTCACAACGAAACAAAAAGGTATTTTGAGATTAGTAAGAAGGAAACAAGAATGTCGTCACCTTAGTGCTTCTTTTATATGATGGGCATGGTCAAACCTTGGGGACTATAGAGGTTTCCTATATTTCTGTAACGCACTGTTCCTGTGAGGTTCTAGTTTGCCGGATGGTGCGTTTTTGTTTTGTTGAAAAGCACGACCCAAACACAGCACCAGCCCGTGTGTTTTTCAAGGTCTGTTTCCCTCAGACATGAAATGAGTGGTTTCTTTCAATTCTCAACGTCTTACTTCCCGTGGGGAGACACGATGATTCAGAAAGCGAAAACAAAAGACCCTTTCTTGTTTTACAAAAGAAGGGTTCTAATGTAGTGTAATCGTTTTTAAGGTTGAACATTCCGCCCTTCGTGCCCGCCAGGAGCGTGCTGGAAGGCCTTGGCTCAGAAGATTTGTGTGAACGCAACAAGCCTGTGAAACATGAGATCAAACACACAAAGGTGAAAGAGCACAAACAGAGGAACACATTTTTCAGATTATTAGATCCTCAATCACAATCACTTCTCTAACACGGCCTCTCTTTATCCCTGCCAAAAGACCTCAGAAGGCGCTAAAAAGAGAGGGGTGAAAGGGGAGACGGGTGACCTGCTCAGACTGTGTCATACAGTACCTCTGGAGGTGGTGAACCTGGGTGGGTTATCACGTTTCGACTGTCTGGTCCACTCTGAAAGTCGACTCTGAGATTGTTTTAGCGTTCATTTAGTGTGAAAGGCTTCATCCTTATTCAGAGACTGGTACAGTTTCCTTTTGGATCTTGTGAAATGCCTTCTGATGTTTGACACATTTTGTGACTTAGGTGGAAAGGGCTACGATCCCGAGAAGGCAGACTACTCTGACTTCAAGGCATGGCTGCAGTGTTACTACGTGGATGGAATGAAATCTATCCGCGACCACAATGGCAGAACTATGTGGTTCAAGGTGAGTTAAAGCAAAATCCTACATATTCATCTCTGGCACAAGATTTTATGTCACTGATACTAATACGTACTGTTCTAACTCCAGGGAGATCCAGGCCCCATGGCACCTAAAGGTATGTAATAATTTGAATACATCATACTGAGCACTGAAATGTATCTGAGAACAGTCAATGCATCTGACGGGTGTCATCTTTTTTTGCTCATCGTAGATTCAAAGTCACCCAAGGTAAAAAAGAGACTAAAGAAAGAAGATGACCACGATTACACAGACAAGAAAAAGGTATTGACAGATTAAGATGTTTTGTTTTTTTTTCTCTTGGTTTTTTTCTTTTGCTTGGCCTGTGATAAATTCCAGATATAACTCTTGACACCACTTTGTTTTTTCTACAGCTGGCCAGGAGTCCTTCTGAAAGCAAAATAAAGGAAAAAGCAGTCAGACAGGAAACTGCAGCCAAAACGCAAAAGAAAGAAAAGGATGTACGTCCGAAGGAAGCCGGATCCAAGAAAAAGACTCAAAAGGCTCGGGAAGTAGACACACCTCCTCATGAAAATAGAGCAAATGCACGTAGGAGGAAGAGCAGCAGTGCAGAGCCAACTGCAGGTGAGCTCTTGATATTCTCTCAAATGAAACAAGTTTTTTGTATTAGGGGAATTTCGTTCTAATAAGTCCTCTTTGTTACAGGCTCACAGAGGCGGAGCAGCAGAATTACCAGAAACAGCAGCAAATAAAAATGGGGAGAAAAAAGGGGAGGCATCGCCATATGGGACCATTTTTATGTTTTTATACTATTAAAAGTTTTTTAATAAAACATGTTTCTACAAAAGTTCTGCAAGTGTTTGATTTGGCAACAATGTGTACCTCAAATGGATGTGCCTCATTCAGTATCAAACAATTCTAAATTCATAAGTCCCCTGACCAACCCCGCGTTTAACTATATTCCACCTTCAGGACCGTTGTCTTTACTGGACTGACTGTCCTATTATTGTCTGAATCCTCGATTTGTACTTCATTTAATTCCCTCCATCACACATTTAATCTGTATTACAAATGTGATCACCCTGAGACTTGGCAATCACAGGATGAGGAGAAGTGACACAATTTGGAAGGGGCTAAAGTTCAGAGTGATTCCCTCTGACATAATGTATGCTGGCTTGGTGGGGTCCTGTCTCTCCAAGAGGTCACAACTGGAAGGAGGAAAAAAAGGTTGTGTTTCTCAGCAGACAATACAACATAAAAGATGCCAGACAGCAGTTAACACTAGAAACAGAAATTGAAACTCACTGCCAGGCCTCCCTCACTGGAATGGTGGCGCGGAGAGTTGCGGTCACGCTGCTCCCATGTGACTCAAAGAGTCGGACTACAAGTGCCCCCTTCCGGTCCTCTGCCTTATGGTAAAGAACAGTGCAGTTTTTAGTAAATAGAGGAAATAACATTCAATGGGATGAGTGGATTAAGTCACGATAGTTCGACCTTAGCGTTTACTAGATACCTGTTTAATGGTTTCCAGGATGACTGCTTCAGTGCTGACGGAAAAGGCACTCCAGGGCACAGCGTCAGGAGTGCACTGGATTAACCTCAGAGGGAAATTGAGGTTGTACGCACACCGGATTACAGAGGCGTCTTGGAAGGATCCTATACAAAACACAGTATTATCACGTTACATATGTGCTTAACCAGTGACACGGTCACAGTTCTAAATTCTAATAAATATGCTTTATTTTCAAAAAACATCTGAAAGACGTGTAAAACCTGTGTGTGGCATGATTGCATAGGTGAAACGGTGAGTCCCCATGTCAGCATTGGCATCAGGGGCCTTAGGTGCTCTCAGTCTAAGACAAAGACATCTACTGTTAGATGCAAGGGTTCTTTAAACTTGGTGTAACAGGATTGCGCTGTTGGTAGAATTGCTATGTATTAACAGTGGGAAACCTCACAGGGACAGCGTCATTGTGTTCTTGTGGACTGAATAGCCGTATTTGCAGTCATTCAGCAGTGCGACTCCAAAGTTGTGCTCCGAGAAGTCGGCCCACTTGTGACCCCAAACCTGAGAAAGACACCGTGATGAAAAATGAGTAAAGGCAATACAAAGCACCTCAACAGCATTACTTTCATTCTAACGGCATCACTGACATCTGTTGTCTTACAGTTTAGGTGTTCAGGGCCCAAACATGGCACAAGGTGTTGCTGTCAAAATACCTGTTTACATCAAGACAAAAATTGAACCTACTCATTCGCTTGACTCTCGTGGTGCCGTACCTCAAATCTGGCCCAGTCCCATGAAGTGTTCCGGTGTGTGGGTCTCTGCAGATGGCCGAACTGGATCTCATACGTAGCATTGGGGTTGCGCACTCGCACTGGGAATTCCACCTTGAGAAACTTGTGTGACTCTGCCCACTTCACCTGAAAGTGGAGGACGCAAGGATGCAGGGTATTTCTTGGGTACTGGAGAATTTTTGTCTAGAGATTTCTCCAGATATCGTTAATGTTGTTGAGTACCTCTGTGTTGAATTTGATGTAAGGACAAACGGCATCCATGACAATCTCCTGTGTGATAGTGCTTTTGTCACTGATCCTGAGGGTGAAGCTTACACTGCCTCGTAGACCACCTGAGGACACCACATGAACAGGCTGCACCACCTCCAGCACTGGCTTCCTACAAGGTCATAGTTTATATATCTAGAACACCTGCGAATACTCTCCTGTGTTTCAAAGTGGCATAAGATAGATGTATGAGCAATGACGGACACCTTGTCTGAAGATGGTAGTCCATTACATCCCAAGCATCCCAGTACAGGGGGACGTCATCGAACATGACAAACTGGTTCCCGTGACAGCTGTCAGAGATGGCCTCTCTGAAACCAGCCGAGAGTGAAACAGATGTTAATTTAGTAATGTTTATGTAGCAGATACAGATGTTTCACGTGGTTTTACAGTACCTGTTTGCACTGAGCAAATAGAGGGAGGCCAAAGTGCCATCTTTGGCTACGACAGTCTCTAAAATCCCATTCTCCATGACGACGGTGCCGTCAGCCTGTAATGTTAGACAGCAGCTCAGTTATCCAAATTCAATTACAGCATGGCTAAATGAATTTGATGCTCTCTATACTAAACATAGTACGCACCTGGACAGTGACAGAGACTGGAGCCAAAGGGTGTGTGTCTCTGACAGGAGATAAACCGACACTGGGAACTCTCACCAGAGCTGCAGCAACACAGAGACCACGCGGCATCAGATATGAAATCGCGGCTTGGAAGGCACCATTATTTTAATTATTAAAATAATTAAAATGATAATTTTATTTAATTACTAATTATTCTAAAGTATCTAACATACCAAGATCAGGGTTACCAGCCTCATCTTGAATCTGGATGACTTCGTGGCGCTCCCATGGCAGAGAGTTGAACACGCCAGCACTGTTCCCTTTGGACCCCAGTGCTCCACACGCATCACGGAGCAGTGCGCCGCCATCGCTACGGATATCTAAGACACATTGTGACGTATTTTTAATTTTGGGAAGCTAATATGGCTCCGATTTTAATGGACAGCTGCTGTAATGAGAACCGTACCTTCATAATGCCTGAGTGCATCCTCCACAACCATCTCTATGCAGCTGCCAGGGATCACATCATGGAACTGGTTCAGAAGTAGCAGCCTGGAAAAAAAAAAAAAAATATATCAGTGAAACTATTTTAATAAAGTTTCAACAGAGACCGTCTATTTACTTATCTTCAGTATCAAACTTTAATAGGTGTGACTGGACCTCCAGAGCTCCTGCAGTTTCTCCACAGGATATTTAAATGTCTTTTCCCGACACAGCGCCAAACTGCTGGCTATCTCCACGTCATGAAGGAGGGTCTCACACTGGCGGTTCCCTCGTTTAATCTGGAAAAGACAAAGCAAGCATAAAGATAGCTGCACTTTATGCAGTAACCACGTTTTTAACTTTTTTAATGCATCACTAGTTGGTGGTGTTATTGTCTTTTCTTTCATTTTTTCCACTTCGCACACTCCACATCTATTTCCTGCACGACCCTGCATGAAGTATAACCCTTTTTTCCCCCCTCATTTTCATTTCTATTTTGTGGTTTTGTGTGGGACTCTTATCTTGTAAGGTGCAAGTGGTAATTTTACCTACTCTCTGCATATATACTTGTGTGTCTGCTTTTGCTTATTTACAGTCATTCATTCATATTTTAAAAATATTTTTAGAAATATATTTAGAATCAAGACTGTTAGTAAGATTGTAAATCCATGTAGATAATCTATTTCCCAAACAGTCTGCCTGATTGTTAAAACTGCCAATAGAGAATATTTATACCTTGAAAATATGTATTTATACATTTTATAATTCACACTATTCTTGGTATTTTGTCTGTTCTATCCTATTTGTGTTCTTATATTTTTTCCCTTTTTCTCAGAGGAATGCTATTAATTTTGTTTCAGAAAGTAAAATTTCATTTTATAAATAGAATGGCACTCAGTAGAGTGCAGACCTCCACCAAGGCCAATGTCAAACAACGTACACCATACTTCAGAGAAAAAATTTAAATTGATAGTAAATCAGATCTGCCCCAAAACTGAATGGGTTCTTCCCTGGGCCATGGCCCATCCCCCCACCACGTTCGGTGCAAATCGGTTCAGTACTTTTTGCGTAATCCTGCTGACAAACAGACCAACAAACAGACACGGGTGAAAACATAACCTCCTTGGCGGCGGTAATGAGGATTTTTATTCCACCTGTGCCTGTGTGGTGTAGGTGCCATTGTGCAGCTCAAGGAAGAGCTCTCCGGTCCAAGTGCACAGCAGAGCGGAGTCAGCGCGAAGCTGAGAGAAAAGCATTTCCGGAGTAGACGTCTGGACTCTGAGAAACAAATAAGAATTTGGAGATGGAAGTGACCAATGACTCTCCGGTTACACCTTTGTTATTCATTCTGACTAAAACACTAATGTGTTTACTATAATGACATCAGTGGACATAACTCATATCCTTTGGTATTGATTGGGTTGGTCTACTGCCTACATGCTGTGTTTCCAGCTAGCCTGGGCTTGGTCAATGTTTGTGATGAACAATGAGGTGAAGTTTTGGTCAAGAACTGACCTGGGTAGCCCATCCGTGTCCTGGACCCGGTGCAGCCTGTCTATCATCAACTGTGTGGGTCCGCCGCCGCCGTCACCATAACCAAACAGCACTGCACTGTGGTTGGCTCTGCCTTTGTCTTTGTTATTCGTCATTGTTTTCACAAGCTGTGGGCAGAGAAAAACCCAGATGCATGGAGACTGTAGAGGACTGTAAATATCCTCTTCACTGACTCAACGTTTACCATGTTATGTGTGCAAGAAACCAAACTCACGTCTTCAACCTTGCCCTTCATTTCATAGGAATTCCCCGGTGGAAAGTGTGTTAAAACCTTGGATCCATCCAGACCTTCCCAGAAAAATGTGTTGTGCTGGGAAAGAGAAATCAAAAATTATAAACCTTTCAACTTTTTTCAACGATAGTGTTTGCTACCTACTTACAGGAAAGGTGTTGACTAGGTTCCAGCTCAGCTTCTGAGTCAAAAAGTTGGAAATGCCACAACCCTGCATTATCTGAGGAAGTTGGGCAGAGTAGCCGAATGTATCTGGAAGCCAGAACTAAAGAGTAAAGAGAATAGAGCTTTATATTATATGCTCATGAGGAAAAAGTGCCCCACAAATGCGGCACAGATTCGATATGTAGGTAAACTCAGGTTATGTAGACATGTCTTATGAACACCCACCTCTTTGCAATGGATCCCAAACTCTTGGCTAAAGAAGCGCTGACCCTCCAGGAACTGCCTGACCATGGACTCACCTGAGGGCAGGTTTCCATCCTGACATGCAAACATGTCATTAGAACATGATGTATATAAAAAAAAAAAGGTCTGAATGACTACAGGCCAAATAATACAGCTAAATTCATAAGATACATGTGATACGCGATTTATTTCTGAGACCAGGTTTACCATTTCCACCCACGTTCCTCCAACTGGAATGAACTGGCCTTTCTTCACAAAATGCTGGATCTGGGAGAAGAGTCCTGGGTACCAGGTCTTTACCCACTGGAACTGCTGGGCCTGGACGAAAAGCAAAAAAGTCTAAACTGAAGATGACTGCTCAGAAATTATAGAGCTTATAGAGTAGAGTTATACATGAACTTATAGAGTTTTATAGAGTTTTTTATGAGCTATAGATTATAGCTCATGAAAAACTATACTGGCGTGGAATTACCTGAGAGCAAGTAAACACAAACTCTGGGTTCTTCTCCATTAAACGGATCACTGTCACCCAACTTCGGCCACATTTGCGGATGGTCTCTTCATAAGGCCACAGCCAGGCTAGGAATAAGGAGTCATAAAAATTAACTAATTTCAAACATTTTTCAAATATTGCAAGATTTTATGTGCATTTTCTCTTTGTTTTTCATTACAATAATAAATGTGAGTGTCGTATAAGAATTTTCGATACCGGAGTTTTGGTAAAGATATCAAAACAATACTTTTTTGATACATATTTTTCTTTCTTTCCAGAGCCCACAGTTCTAAAATGTTACATTTTGCATGAACACAAGCAGCCTTGTTTGAATTTTGCCTTAATAAAATATACTCAAATTGGCAAAATTATGATTCAAATTAGTAAATACCTAATTCCAGAATAAGTAAGAAGACTACAGATCTTAGCGATGTTGATGCTGGCTTTTGGTGTTTGACAGTTCTTGATACTCAGTGCTACAAACACATTTCAGCCAGTACCATAACAGTACTGTGATTTGATACTCAGCTCTACGTGGTAACAGATATTAAAGACGAAACCTGAGTCTATGTGGCAGTGACCCATTGCATGGGCAGTGTGCTGGCTTTGTCCATTCCGCTGGTTGAAGAAATTGTGAGCCAGACTGTGTGTTTTGGAGAAAGAGCTGGGGTCAGAGGGGTCACAGAGGTTGACCATCTCATTTACAGTGAAGAGGGCCTGGTAGCCTCGCTGCGCTCCCTCCCCTAGTTCCTGTGAAGGAAGAGTAAAGGATACAAAGAATTGTATTTCTCCGTTAATCGAACTTCTATATTCAGAGAAAATAATGTGTTGTTGTGCATCGTTTTGTGTGAAAATACCTTCACAATGTCAATGAGCATCTCAAAATCAGTCAGCAGCTCCCTTACATCCTGGTTAAATACCACTAGCTCAGCTCTCTGTACAGAAAACGTCCTGTTGGGCTCTGGAGCTGCAATAAAGGACCCTTGACCAGCTCCAAAAAGCCCATTACAGGCCATCTCCACATAAAGGGTGACACTAAAGAAATGAAAAAATGTTCAATCGGCGAAGTTTGGTTACAGAAGCAGCACTGAACTCAGGTTTTACTTAACTGACCTGTGTGGCTCCTCATCTTTCAGACATTCAGAAAGGATGTAACTCGTCTTTTCACCCTCTTTAGTCAGGCCCTGCAAGTCCATACAGTATGTCACACATGGCAATTAAACCTACACATGAGCTAACCGTAGTTATTTTGGCACTTTAATCTAGTCTGCTGCTACGTTACCTGAACTGGCTGTCCATCTCTCCATACCATGGCTTCCCCATCACTCTCCCACAGAAGATGAACCTCTTTCCCTCTCCAGGACTCAGGGATTTTCAGGGACACCTTAAACCAGCAGGTCCACCACCTCGAACAAGCATCAAGCTTGGATTAAGCGCCAAGATTTGAGTGAAAAAAAAAAGATACGAGGGTGATAAAATCTGACAATATCACTCACGTCGGTCCAAAGGTATCGCCAACTTGATAAGGTGCAAAGTTCTGCTTGGAAGCTTCTGTGAATGTGATCCGTTTAGGGGACAAGAAGGAGGAGAGGGATTCCAGCGGGCAAGAGTCTCCATAGAGTCTGAGGAGAACAATCGTTCACAGAGCGGAGTCAAACTTATTTATATGGCCCAAAATCACGAATAACAATCTCAATTTCCCTCAAAGGGCTTCACAATAGCTCTGATGTTAGATGTAACTCAAACTGAGTTGCATATGATGCTCTGACCAGATCTGATCAATGTGCAGTTTGCAATGACCTAAACATAGACTATAAAGCATGTGAGCAGATGAGCAAGCTGGCGGAATCGGATTTTTTATTTTAGAGCCTAGAAATTACTATTAACTATGACAATTTACTATTTAGTTTTATACGTTACTGCCTGTAGATTTATTTACACCCCCCCCCCAAATCCTGCAGACTGGTGTCCAAGTGGTGTTGATCTACAAAGAAACAATGGGAGCAGCATGATGTGCAGTTTACATGATATGGCTGAGTCTGATGTCTACCAATCCTCTGCAGAAACTAGCCCAAGAGGCAGCAGACACAGGGTTGGCCTGGTGTAGGTCAGTGTCAGTGCAGCCGTGCAGGGGGAAGCCTTACCGCCCTCTCAGGTTGCAGTCTGCGAAATAAACATCAGAGACGAATTTCTCTGCCCTCTCGAGGAGAGTGCGCCTGTTCTTCAGCACGGGCCGGTGATACATCACAAAAACCGGCACTTACGCACGACTGCAGGGTCCACACGACAGCGAGCACTGAAAACCCCGGCGCTTCAGACGGGACCCGGAAGCGAAACGTCCGGACACTGTTGCTTACGGCAACCGGCCGCTAGATGGCAGCCCCCGTTCAACCACCGGCGGGTCGGAAGGGGCAGGTGCGCTGCGCACTGAGGAACCGGGAGCGTGATTCACTGGCGGACGTGAGCCCGCTAGACTTTTAGGTCATTGAGGGTTACAAAATACGATGAAAAAAAAATGCAATGAAAAGGAAATTTGATTTAAAGACACTTTTTTTTTTTTTTTTTAATCGAGACAGCAGATATTCAGGTATTTACACTTATTATAGTCAAAGTAACAACTGAAAAACACTATGGCACAAATCAAATTATAAAACAGTTTAACACACTTTTTTTTTTTTTAAATATGGCAACTGGATATCAACAGCGAAATCAGGCCACAAGCAGCAATGAGCAGGCAAAAAGGACTTGTGTTGGAGAACTCGTAAATAACACCCTGTCGCGGAAGAGCAATACCCTGTCCTCTCTTTACAATTAAATCATTTCCTCATTTTATCGGGCAGCCTGCTTAATCAGTCTAAATGTGGCTAATGTTCGGGCTCACGGTAAAAGTGTCATCTTCTGTGCCATAAGCATGCAAATACATTGAGCATAAACTCAGGAACACCTACAAGGAGCCGAGAGAAGTATACGGCCATAACAGAGAGAGAAAAGGTGATAAAAGGGCCGAGGGAAACCCTGTGAGGATGGCATGATGATGTAATAACTCTCCAGTCGTCCCATGGTTAACTTCACAGGCTACAGTCTAACTGAGAGGGTCTCGGGAGTGCCGGGGAGTTAGTCTTGTGATCGCACTGGCGAACGGGGGTTAGGGGTCAGCCCACATGCAGCCTGAAAATACAAAAGCCTTTTTTTTTCTCTCAGCATTATTCACAGGGAAGGAGCTGTGTGTTTCTGTGTTTTTGCGGAGCTGAGTGGCCTTTTATTATAAAATCCATAGAGAAGCTCTAAGTACAGGGTTGGTGAAAATGTGGTATAGCCCATCCCTCTCAGGCCACCCTACCATCAGGGATGTCTGTTGACTCCTATCCCCCTATTGTTTGGACTGTGGTCGAGCTTTCCACCGCACCAGGACAGCCCAAGGGAACGGGTGCCACGGTCCCACTTGACCTGAGATTCTCACCAGTTCAGCTCTGGCCTTACTGTGTTTGGTCTCCCTAAGAAACTGACCACATCATGTCACATTAAATAAAAGGCGATTAGAGAGGACAGCTGTTCCTCATGCTCTAAGGAAGTAGTCATACAGCACTAAACAACTTTTTAAGCATCCAGCACAGAGGCCTCTCATGTTCTGCCTGCCACAACACAGCTAAGGAAGTCCAGACTGTGGCTTGAGAAAAACGAGTGCTTCCCAAAACCCCAGAGCTGCATGCAAACTTTATCATGTCATGTACTTAAACCTTGCATGCTGTCTCGAACGTCCCAACTGACCCATAGGACAATTTCACAAATACAGTATGGGTGGTGCATAAGGACAACAGTCTATTGAGTTCTTTTGAAACGAGGTCCTGGGAGATGAGCTATACTCTTGAGCTGTACTCATCTCTCTCTCCAATGTTGTATCCAACGCCTTTGCCTTTGTCCTGTTCAGCAGCAGATCTAAGAAATAAAAGAAGGAATATAGGAATAGGACATTCAGAATTTAATTGAATCTTTAAATACATGCAATTTGAAGTCTTAAATGAAGTTTCAACCACTATCGGCTGCCGGTTTATTTCATTGCCACTGAGTGTCTCTTGCTGAGGTTTGTTTTGCCATCAGGTTAATGTTTGTGTTTTACTTCCATGATACTGTATATGAGCAATATGTCGAAGTGATCTACCCCCCCCAACTCTTAATTTCTCCATATTTTCTACTACAACCCATTCCCTTTACACAAGAGATTAGCCACGTATACACAGACAACTGCTGTTGCTGATATTTTGCTGTAGGGAAACATAATCACTTCAGAAGCTGGGAGGAAGAGATGATATGCGGAAAATTTGAAGAAAGGAGGAACATTTGACACTGTTTAATGCAGAAAGCCTGCAACCAGCCCATCTGTGATGAGACTGTCACTTAGCCTTTTACCAACAAAAGGGGGATTGTGCATCATTAGCATAGAAAAATGAAAGAGGGGACGTGATATCTGCTGGTGAAGAGACAACTTCAAAGCACATTTTAGCTCTGGAGTGTGACTGGGTGCTGCTATTGCTTTTCTTTCTCTTATTTTTTTCCGTTCTACACATTTGGTTTGAAAGCAGAAGGTATTTATTGGTATTTACTTGCAGAAATAAATGATATGAACATATTTAACTTAATGAGATTTGAACGTTTCATCATTAGAAACCCTTATTGACCAAAATTCATTTTAACACAGATGAAACATGCTTGTCAGGCTTTAATGCTGGTGACCATGAAAAATATTTTTGAAATTAATATTTTAAATATTTTAAAATTGTCAATTACTCTCAGTTCTTTCCCACAGAGTTTTTTAATTTGTTTTCATTTCCTTCAGTTTAGGTTTCATGTCAGCATGACTAAAGCTGAATTTTCAGTAATCTGTTTGCTGCTATGCATGGCTTTTTAATAAAAATCACTTCCCTAACAAACTATGTACAAATTTGCTAAGTGTTAATACATGAGTCACCATAACTATTTCACTTCCTCCAAAAGCTATTTTTCTCAAATTTATTTCTCAAGTTAATTCTCAAAAGTATTCTTATCTATGTACCATAAAAATCTCTTCAAATTACACACCAATGCAAACCCAAGAAAATCTTCTCCAGGGTACAGCTCGTCTTTTATAGAAAACCACAATTACACAAAGTTGACTCATAATTTACACATCACACTGTCATGGGTGACTAAAAGTGCCACAAGTGAGTCAACATTCCCAAAAATCCCAGCTAATGAGGACACACCCCTATAAACTCCATCATTTCTTTTGTAAAACCTAGATGTATGGTTCAATTAAGGTTAACCATTCTCTTGAAATATCCTCTGCAATTGTGCAATTTATACAGTATATATTTAAATCTCACCCTCTAAGATCAGTCATGGTAAGCTCCGAATTTGCCCACTAAAATAGTTCAGCTCTTTCAATTTAATTTCCGTGAGATTGGGAGATTTTGAGAGACATACAGACATATTCAAAAGGTGTGAGATACACCAGTTTCGAGCCATCTGACAAACTCACAAGCTCTTATCTCATCTCTTAATGATCTTCAAGTTGACCAGCTGTGCCAACGATGCAGAGCATGTTTTCAACGAGCACAACTTTGGTCTTGTTTTGTTGTTTCAGCCCTTTGCTTACCTCTTTTGCCTTAATAGAAAGAATATTAAAGAGACAATGAGAACAAGTCCCAGTGCAGAGCCCACCAGAATGGGAACCAGTAAACCTGCAGAGCATGGGGGCAACAGAAGCAGAAAGGATTATGTGCTAACTGGACTGTTTGTCTGCATGTGTTCATCTGGTATGTGGGCTTGTATATTTGCATAGAGTATGTGTGTGTAGTTAAAAAAAAAAAAAAAAAAGTGGAAATAAATTATTGCAAATTAAAACAATGAAAATATTCACTTGTTAAGGTGTAGTTTTCATGGTGAAAGAAATATTTGTTATGCTGTTAAGTTAATTAGCAGTGCTGTATCATAGTCTGTTATATGCAATATACACTGCACATTTATTCCAGTAATGGTTTAGTTTGGTAATTTATTAGCTTTAAATTTGAAGCCATGATTCTGATGTTGAAGCGATTATTCCTTTCCCTTATTAAGTAGTTAACGGAATTAAATTCAGACAAGGAAAAGGTCATTGTAACTATTATTTTCCTTATTTGTTAAAACTCCGGAAGAGAAAACAAGGTGTCTGTGGTCCACAAAGGCAGGATCCCTCAATGCTGTCTAAGTGTGAGATGATGCAGAAGACAACATATGACAAAAAGTGTAGATGTATAAAAAAATGTACACAAAAGCAACATACCAGTGCTCATCCAAGATAGATCAGCTGAGTAGTAAAGAAAAACAGAGAAGAGAAGGTGAAAATGAAATTCATAGAGGGACAGACACCTTAGATACGGTTCCTTTCGAGGAAAAAGAGTTAAAATTTTTAGGGGTTTCATGACAAATAAAGAAAACAATTAAATCATAAGTTTAATGTCTTTCATATCTGAAACAAGCCTTTTCATGACGCAAATTGACAGTTTTTGACTCACTCAAATTCAGACATCATGAACTACGTGTTGCAGCGAAGTTTTAAAGCCATTTCATCTCGATATTCTGCAGTTTGGCAGGCAGCTCACAGCTTCATTAAGCATATCAGTAAACATGTGAGCCATAGAGCCCATGCCATGTCATTCCTGGATCTGGTTATCTTTTCCATTGCGCACACACACACACACACACACACACACACACACACACACACACACAACCCAGCTAGATGGTTGACTTAAGTCATTATGAATAAAACATATTCAGGGATACATATCTGGACAGTTTAAGACACAAAACAGCACACTTCCATGACATGGATGTATACCTTGGCTAAGGCACAGACCGTTTCCTCTGTTCTGACTTCTGTTTCTGTTCAAAAGTGTGCAGCTAAAACCTGATATGCTTTACACATTCTGCTGTAGAGATATAGAAGATAAATGTATAAAAGTTCAATATCACAGTGAGTCTCTATGGCTGGGTTTTGCCCTGTATATGCTGGCAGAGTCGCCAACTTTCTGTGACCGTGCAGAGGACTAACCTTGCAGAGAAAACACAATGTAAGTAATAATACCATTTCTATAAGTTCAGAGTGAAAGGTGCAAATGCAGTAGGGAAGAAATCTGCCATGTATGATTCAAATATAATGCTTTTATTGAAAATAACTCCACTGTGTACTTTACAGTAGCTGTTCCCCTACTTATTGTAAATGGCAATTTGTACAGATGTGCGTAGTGTCAGAGAACATAGATATGTTATGTAAAGCGCTTTAGCTCTTGCAAGTTCTTTTGGTTTATGTCTGCATTTCTATATTATGCAAGGCAATAATTACTAGTTAGCTCCACAATTAGCCCCTATAGACCTGAACTTGGCAAACAGTATAACAATGTAAATGTTCCTTGCCAGACATTTTCTGTACTACATGTAGCTTGATGCATATAGATTTTCAAGCATGAAATACGTGCTATGGAGAAGTTTATTCAAAGGCAAAGTTATGCAAACAGAACTATTGTGAAAAAGGAAACCATTTCTCATTTTTGCAAATCTCCACGACAAAAATGTACATATTCAGATTGGCTTAATGTTTTAGAATCGGCTTACAGAGTACTAAGCAGAGTCACTAGTGATGACTGGTTATGCAGTTGAGGAAGTTTGCAAAAACAATAACTACAGTAAATTAACTCATAATACACTCTTTCCTCCTGATAGAATCTATAATTATGTGCACATACTGGAAATAATAATTTAAATATTAAATACATCTGTGAGAAACATTGGTCAAAGGAATGCAGGGCGTGACTTTAGTCTTTCATTGTAGGACACACAACTGTTGTCTGCTACAGAAAGTGACATAATGTGAGTCTCAACTATGTCAGGAATCTCTCTAGTCTTCCCACTCCATTGGCAAAAGCCAAGGATGTGGATAACCCTGGCTGTGTGGTCTCCTGGAAACAGAGGCAGGGGAGAAACTGCCATAGTTTGTCTTTGGCACAATTTGATTGATTGCTGTGGAGGTCTTCTTCTGATTCATCAAGGCTTTTGTCAGAGAGCGATCCAACTCAAATGCCTCGTCTGTTGGCCGTCCGCGGAGAATATGTCTGACAGTTGGGAGGGCTAAATCGGATTTACAGTCCAGGTAGCTCTTGAGGTTGAGCTCAGGGAAAACTGCATCTCTGAGAGCGTGAACCAGCTGGTTCTCAGTGTGGGACTGTCTGAGCTGATGGAAAACTCTCTGCTCTAGCAAGACGTAGCAGAGTGCGTCTTCAGCCAGCCCTAACTTTCCCACGGAGCGGTTGGTCTGGCTCTTCTTCCACAGGGATGGATTCAGCGTCTGTTGTTTGGACTTGGCCAGAGTCTCAGTCTGCTGGTTCTTGAGGTCGTTCTTGACTTTCTTCTTGCCAGTATGGAGCTTCTCTGAGTGAGTCGGTAGGAGCTGATAGAGCCCTTCATCAGCAAGGTCTGCTAGGTCGCCAACCAGCAGCTGCTGAATGATTCGCTTCCTCGTGAGTGGAGATGTGGCTGTAAGAGTGCCATGCAGTCCTTTGCCTGCATCGGACACAGAGCCAATCACAGCTTGTAAAAAACATCCCAGTCCTTGGGATACTCCCTGGAACAAAATTGGGCCTTCACGCCCACCATGCAACAGCACTCCCTGGAGTGATAAACTAAGAGCACATGCCAATCGCCTTCTAAATGCCGCTTATGAAAGCTAACAGCAGAAGATTCCCCACTGCCATGTCAAAACACGTGCCATTAGAAAAGCATAGCACTGAGAGGGAAGCTTTGCCATGAAGAAAACAAGCACATTAGTACTGCACTATATGGACCTAAATGCCATACAGTGCGGTAAACCAGTCCGCCACATAAAAGCAAGCCTTCAGGGACAAATTTAAGGGCTGCAGACATTCTCGGTATGTCAGAGGGACAGTTAATTTGTTGTGTCTTAAAAGATGGCCTACTTTCCAACAAGCTCATCAAAGTCCCTCAACTCTAAAGATGATTGAGAGTGACATCAACAAATAAGCTCAACCACAAGCAGGTGATTTCACACAAGCTAAAGCCCACTTGACAGCCCTTTGCTTTGCAAAAGAAAAAAATGCCCGCACATCACCCAAGCCTGTCCTTTAGCCGTTTTTAAAGTAGCGCTGTGGCCATGTCGTTTATGTGACCTTTGCACTCATGCTCCAACAATAAAGACAGCCCGTTTTAAAGGGCATACTTACCCTCCTTAAAAGATACCAGGACAACTCGGCTGTCGGCAAGCTGTGGTTTCCTGTAGTTGCCATTCAGTGGCACAGGGGCTGAGTCCTGGGTATGGGAGGAGTAGAGGGCTGTTGCCAGGGCCAGAAACTGGGAAGACAAAACACAAGCACAGAGATTTTTCCACACCAGTTAAGTTTAAATATAAGAGACTGACTACATTAAGATGTCTGAAAAATCAATTTAGCATTAGTTTCTCTGTGGCTTATTACCTCCGCCAAGGAGGTCATGTTTTCACCTACGTCTGTTTGTTTGTTGATTTGTTGGTTTATACGTCAGCAGGATTACACAAAAAGTAATGAACCGATTTGCACTGAACTTGATGGAGGGATCTGGCATGGACCAGGGGAAAACCCATTCAATTTTGGGGCAGATCCGGAATTTGATTTTTTTTTTTTTTCTCTGAAGGCTGGTGTATGTGGTTTGACATTGGCCTTGGCGGAGGTCTGTGCTCTACTGAGAGCCACTCTAGTTTATCGTTGTCTCAAATCTGCTTTGAAAAATTAACTTTAATTGATGAAGCACCTGTTTGCGAGATATTGTTACATGATTCTTGAACACTGTCCACAGTACACTAGGATAGCACGGAGGAGTTGTCAGTGACCCATCGTAGCGATAATACTGATCCAAACTTGGAGGCAGCAGTGCTCTGATGTTGAAACCGGGCACTTGCACTCTCTGATCTGCAGGTTAAATAAATAAGAGAAGTATTTTGTGACTGTTTAGCAACTATGTCAGAGTAAAATCCATAATGGCCACATGAATGAGGTGATGAAGAGTTGGGTTGATTCTGACCCCAAAAATGGATAAACCAATGCTCTTTGTTTGTGCGTTAAAAGCCTAAATTAGCCTTTCCAGGAGGTTTTCAACAATTTTAGTTGGATGAGGTGTCACAAACAAAGCCTGAATATTGGTGATGACTGTTTTTTTCATATTAACTACTCATGCTCATAACTTATACTTAATATTCAACATGGCTAAACTGCAAAAGACATTGCTGAAGAAAAACATCACTTTACTTACCTCTGTATTTAATCCCATTGATGAACTTCAGAAACTGTTCAAAGGCAGGATTGAACTCACCAACCTGGACAGAAAACATAGTTAAATGGTTCTGCTCCACAGATATTAAAAGATCATTGCCCCCCACAACAGAGTCCGCAGTGTCTCACCTCAACCAGGACACCCAGTACCGCCAGGCCATCAGATTTGTCTACAGCCATGGACATATTGGGGTACTTGTCTGAATTGAAGTGTACCACATGCATCTGAAGCAAACAAAACAAAAATAGCATGTAGATGAAAAATCTCATTTGTTTCCTTATTAGACCCAGGTTAAAAGTAGGCAGTTACATAGGCAGTAGATGTCGGACAGTCTCGATCAGTCGATGTAGATCACTCACATATTTTTTTTTTTTTTTTTTGAAATTTCAGAGAGCTGTTTTTTGGGAGTTGGAAACTAAAATGGTAAAGCAAATACTAGGAAATTAGGTCCCTACAGTATGAGTTTTATGGTACTTTGTCTCTGTAATTTCTCTGTAAAAAAGTATAATGTGAAGCAACAGACATTTGGTAAAAATACTACTAATAGCAAGTGAAAAAGCTGTTAGGAATTGGGGGAAAATGGCACACACAACAAATGAACCCCTGGCTACGCATGTTGACACCACCATCTATCAACAGGACTGCATTGATGAGGGAAAAATGTTTGTTTTGTTTGTTTTTTTTACTAATATTGTATTTTTATATCTTTTCTTTGTGTGCAGCCCATGCAGTGTAGTTTCACAGAGCATGCAGGCGAGATAACAGATTGGATCTTTATACCATCTCTTTAGATTTCTTTTAAATTTCCTTATTATAAAAGCAAATTTTCAGCGACTGTTGTCACTAATTATAACATGTTTCAAATGCGCTGTAGGTGTTTATTCAATCGGAAATAACTTGTGGTGTTCAGGGGATGTGATATTTGTGAAAAGTCTATGACAAAAGCACGCAAGAAACACTGGAGATTTATTACAGTGGGTTTTCTTTTACAGCACATAAATAAACACCAGATACACTTGTGTTGGGGACAGTATAGTGTGTTCGGTGCAACACAAAGGCATGTTGGTCATTCCAGCCAAATATGACAAAATTTATTCATGGTCTTTGTTCTCTCTTGACAATTAACATAGACAATTGCACTATTTATGGGATAAGTTACATTTCCCATCATTGCATCCCTCAATAACAACATGTCATCAAGGACCTGTGGTTCTGTAGTCTGGAGAGACTTGAAAAGATGCATGTCCTCGACATGTCCACTCAAGAACTCAGGTCAAACCACAGCACCTTATATGTGGCTCTGCTGCAGCTGGGGCATAGTCACATAAAAGCACACAGGTTGTAACCACTACAGCTTCTACCCACTGTAATTCAAATGATACCAAATTATATAAAACAGACTCCTATTTTTGTTTTTTTCATAAAATAGACTCTTAATTTTAGATGCTACTGTCAAATCTTCTGCCTCGCTGAAAGTAGGAAAGTAAAAAGAGAAAACTAGTGTGTGAAAACTGCCTACAGGGCTTGACACATTAAACAGCACAGACAGCCACTCCTTTCCAGAGGTTGGTGAAAACCAAAGCATATAATAGTCTGGTACTCTAATCCTCTTAAACCCTTCAAAAATAAGCAACGCTGACATACTATACAGACTGAGGCTAACTGAAATTATGTCTTTGCCTTTTAATGTGTGTAACTAAGTGACAAATCATGCTAAATTGCTTGGTGAAGGGATGAAAACTATGAGCTTAACGCTTTATAATCTTAGTAGTTGAGATTTTAAAGACTCAAAATTTGTTAATTGTTAAAAACTTCTAAGTGTCTTTAATTAGAATGCGTTTCATACAAGCATCCAATTTGATGTTGCAGTTGAATACACAATAAAATGGAAGATGCACAATAAGCATTGTCTGACTTTTGTCTGGCGGGTACGCCTCAGTGTCAAGAAACTGGAACAGTAAAATGCAGATGCAGAGCTTTTGAGAGTTCCTTAAGCCTAAGCAGGGTCTGTAAGTCTTGAAGTGTGTCAGTGGCTCTAATTTCTCTGCCAGTCAAATGTCGCACGTTTAGGTCATAAAGTGTTAGATCATTTGTCTGGAGCCAGAGGTGCAGTCGCCTGATGCTGCAGATAACTGAGATACCTATTTAAATGAAAGGTCTGAGCTAACCTCAAATGCTGAAAGCTAACCATTCCAAGTAAAAGTAGCAATGCTACAGTATAAAAATACTCCATTACAAGTATAAGTCCTGCATTTAAAATTTCACTTGTTTAAAAGTATATATAAGTATTATCAACAAAATGTACTGCAAAATGGCGCCACTCAGAGTGTTAAATATATCACAACATGTATTTGTATATATTATAGATTATTATTACTATGCATTAACTTTTAAGGTGGATCTGTTTGTTTGTGGAGTTGTTTTTATAACTAACATAATGTTGGGTAACGTATTCAGTAGCAATGCATGGCAATGCATAATTGTTTGCCCTGTAAAATCTTCATCTTCAATGTACACGTATTAACTATATTAGCCACAACTGGCTGATAAATGTAGTGGAGTAAAAAATGTAGAAAATTTGTCTCAGAAATTTACTGGCATGGATGTATAAAGGAGCAAAATAAATGAAATATTCAAGTAAAGTACAAGTACCTTAAAACTGTAGTAGTAGAGAAAATGTATTTAGCTACTTTCCACCGCTGTGTTTGACATCAATAGAGGGTAGTAAGAAGTGCTATTTGCTTTGTTTACCTCAGCTGCATACTGCTTACTGTTCACCCTGTGTTCAGAGCCGGCAGGTCTGCTGGACGAGCCCCAGTGGAAATGCAGTTGAGCTGCAGTGTAACGATGAGGAAGGCTGGAGATATGCATCTTAGAGGGCAGGGAGATTTGCACTGTGGATCAAAAGAAGTGAAACCGCAGCACACATAAAAGCAGGGAATGGGTTACTTCAGTTGACATCAGGGGAATTGAGAAACATCGACTTTAACTTTATTTAAAGAAGTCAGCGTGGCCCACTCTGGGATGTCAAAGTGCTTTTGCAAAAGCGATGTAGCTACGTTTAAGATACATTATGGCGGAGTGACGCTGGGCTGTCCACATGTTTGTCATTGTATGACGAATGTTTACCATTGAAAAGCCTTTGTCAGCTTATTTCAGACACACGTCACGCTGATGATGCCACTCTGCTTGTGGTGTTGAGGCCCATCAGGCAAGCATACATAAGCCATTGTCTGTTTTTTGCAGTCTGTCAGTGGTTAAAAGTTTACTTACACAGATATTATAACAATTCAATCATCACCAACACAGGGCAGACATCACACGTTTGTTCAGCTATACAGCGGCTGTCACTGAAATTCCGCATATAAAGCAATCTCTACATTGCACTTAAAGGGGCTGTATTTACGTTTTTGTTATTGCTACATAGACCACATTAGCATTAACAACTTTCTACTTACCAGTGTTGAAGAAACATTGTGAGTTCAGCATCAAACTTCATTCCTTTACTCGCCAAGAGCTGTCTCCAGCGGTGGAGAGCAACGGCAATTGTTAACTCCTGTTTTGCTTATATTTCCATCACTTATTTTCTTCTACTGAAGTTAGCATGATAAGCTAGTCCCCGCCCGTCTCGTGATACTGCTTTGTGATAGTGATACACTGTAGCATCCACTCCGCCCTCAGTCCAACATGAGAGGATGAAGAAATAGCTCTGCCCAGAGGGTGTATTCTAACCTCTTGTAAACGCAACAATGGCTGAGGCTCTTGGCAAGTAAACAGCTGTTAATGCTAACGTTGACTATGTAGCGATAGCAGAAACTTTCATATAGCACCTTTAAAGTAACATGTAAGACACAATTCAAACCAGTTCGGCAAGATACTTTTTAGTTTACCTCACTTTTCTCTGACTGAAACAGTTTCTTACCTTAAAAAAAAGCAGAATGAATAAATCTATTATCACACTCATCTGCCTTAGTCCTCCAAATATTTTTTCTGTGGCACAGGAGTACGGTTATCTATGTACTGATTACTGTATTTAACAATTAAATTTAAGATTGCGTTATAAATATTTATCAAACATTAAACCTAAACTTGATTCTCTTGTTAAGATGTATCAGACCTAATAGATGCAGAGCAGATGACTAATCTCTGCTCGTATTTTCCCACACTAAAACTGGAGCTCTCTCTTTAGGTAATTGGACAGCTAAGATAATAAGACAGTGATTTTGGAAAATTGCTGTGTCAGATGTAGAAAGAAAATCCTCCTATCATTTTCTCAAGGTTGACCCAGAAATCAGGTCTCTACAGCAAGAACAGACCACTCCACGTTTATGTGGGGCCATCTCTAATGATTACGACTAGTGCATCACTTTGATTTGAAGAACTTCTGGATCTGAAGCCAAACAAAAAATACTGTTGTTAAATATTTTCTTAGGTTGATACACACTTTTGTTGCCTGTAATGAAATTAGGTTAAAGTAAACATTACACTTAAAGCATTGTACATTATTACATGTTTTATGGATACCACTGATGGTTTATACTCACCGGAATGTCCATTATTTCCAAGAGTGAGCTGCTCATCGGGTGACAGGTTGTAGTTCTGAACCTCAATCGGACGCAAAGTAGGGTCAAACCTTAGCAGATCTGACTTGATGTCTATTGGAGACTGGAAAGCTCCACCACAATATGGATAATTCTTGGACCAGTGGTGCTCTCCTTCTGGCCCTTAAAACAGCATCAATGTAAATCATGACCAATAAAACACCTCTCAGACATAGCTGCCACTTGATGTAGCCCAACTGAAATTTTCACAGTTTTAATATACTGTACAGTGATATTACATATACATTAAGTCATCCAAAAAGTGTGTTTCACCTCAGCTGTACTAGGGACACATTGCATGTCTTCTCAAATGTTAAACTGCTCCATTCTAAAGGGAAAATGAGCAAATGCACATGTCCCAGTATGAAACTGAATAGAGGATGGCTCCAAAGAGAGCCAGGGTTGTCCTGGCTTACTAAACATTTTATCTGTAATCTAAGTGAAGTATTATTATCTTTGTACAAGGCGGCATGGGAAAGGCCCGCGGCTACGCTCTTGGCCCTTTCTAAAACGGCGAGAGTGAGAACCAGGCTGTTGTGTGTGGGGAGAGCCAGTGAGAACGCTGTCTCTCTCCAAATGAGAGGTTACTATAAAGCACAAGACAGTGAAAAAATGGCCACATTTGCAAATCAAGTCATCCAGTTTATGAAGTGACCTCAGCTGCATGAGGGTGTCTCTCAATGGCGTGTCTGCGAAAAGCAATGAGGCTCAATGGGCTTTGAAACATTGCAAGAGAGAAGAAAATGGTAATACGTAATTGACTGACAAGAAAAACAGGACATTCTTGATTTCTGATGTTTTCATTCAGTCTGTCGACTGAAGTGTAATCATCCATACTGAGCTTTTCAAACATGATGCTCAGTATAAAGTGAGGGTAATAGTTTGCGATGAATGGACCCCATCAAATCATAATAGTAGCTGAATAGCAAATGCCATGAAAGGCCTTTAATGTACCAGTGCTCTTACATGTCTGCATATTTACCACTAATTCAATATCTGGCCAGAATTAATATAAAAATCCACCATTCACCATATGCCAGCTTACTGTGGTTAAATATGAATGACACAGCATGAAGCCTGCCTCCAACGCGACTGTCAGTTCCCAGTGGACTGATTGTACAAGACATGCCAAAAGGCGTCAACAAAGCTGTGAGATCACTGCATACTTGTTTGAAGCAAAAATCATATTTCAATCCGGGCAAACACTCCGTATAATAAGAAAGTTACTCTTATGGCTATAATTAAACAGTATCCACTTCATTTACTGTTTTAATTAGACCAAGCCTGTCCTTTAAGAATGGCCTTCGGTGGCCTTTAGTGGCCCCTTGGGAGTCCTTGGTAGGACATACATGACTGTGGGCAAATTCTTAAATATAGGGCCTTTTCTATGTAAAAGGACTGTTAAATAAGAAGATTTATACAAGGCTTCTTGCAGGGTAAACCGTTGAACATAACATCAACAATCATCACCAGTATCATTTTTCTTTTACTCCCATTTTAAGGTTCACTGTTTGTCCTTTGCCAGAGGGTGGAGTGTTGAGGTGGAGATAAGTCGTATGAGTCAGCTGTGCTTCTCTCAACAGAAAGTGCCACCAGCCCTCCAGACTCCTGTCTACTATGACAAGGTCTCTCAAGTGTTTGACTGTAAGTGAGGACGAAATCCACCACGCTGCACTTTTGGGGGAGGCCAGAGGGTTTCTTTGTTGTTGTTTTTTTTGATATTCTTATCACATCAACTCTTTTCCTCAGTGGTCATCACAAACCTTTCCAGTTTGACTACTAGATAATGTGTTATCATTAAGAAGGTTTGTGATTATATGACTGTGGTACTTATTCCTGTATTCTTACTAATTTTCCATTGTTTGTCTATGTGTTGTCCCAGTTTTCTGAATTTCTACAGGTAGGAGATGAACAACTGTGTATCTACGAAGGGCCATTTGCTGCCATTAATTCCAAGCTGTTGCTATAATAAAAATAGATTGGATGGATCAGCCTTTCTCAGAGGTCTGAATCAAGCAATAATGATAGCTCTTTTTATTACATTCCTCGCTGATGTGTCTGTGTGAATTTGCACACTGTAAAGTTATTTTAAAAAGGTGACAGTACGTTTGAGCAATGACTGGAACAGTCAAAACTATTTGTCTGAAAAAACATTAAGAAGGAAAATGATAATACATTAATTTGCTGCACCTACCTACTTATTGGTTTTAACATTCAGTCCCTGAACGCAACAGCCTTTTGACTAACAATGACAAGAGCACGGTTTATGTGCTCTGAGCACAGTTTATGTAAGAGACAGTCATGGTTCAAGAAGTTTCTGCGTATAGACCTTAAAGCATGAGGCAAAGGCGGTCAGCCACTTATGATATGTTGTAATTGCAGAGTCTACAATGAAGTCTACAATTACATGAGGTGACAGGAGGGTTGTCAACATTAGTTGTCTTTGGGGATCAGAGAGGGGCCACAGAGTGGTTTTTTTCCCTTTTGATCAGAAAGCACTGCATTTGATGCTGTTATCACTTCAGTTTTTACTATTTGGCATTGACAGCTCAAAGCACTGCTGCGGGGGCACTAACGTTATTGCCTATCAGAGAGTTGCATCAAATCGAATTCTATCACTCAATTAGTTAGTGCTGGTTTAAGGGAAGAATACCACTGTGGGTGACCAAGGCACACAAGTGCAGACGGACTGGGACTGCAGATGCGCCTAAGATGAAAACTGGATGTAAAAAAATATATTTCTATCCCCTCTAATGATCTACAACAGACAAATTGTGAGGAAATGTGAGGAAAATATTCTCAGACTTACCACTGTATGTCCATTTGGCACCTGAAACAGACAGAAAAAAAACTGTCCCACTGCATATTTAAAATATATTATAATCACCAGACATGCAATTACACACATTCAACATGATGCAAAGTAATAGTCATTTATACATAAAGCAAAAATAAATAGAAGATAATGTATCTGTCAAAAACATCCAAAGTTTTAATCTCAGAGACAAATGGTCACTTTTCATGTCAACCTCATTACTCAGGAAGAGCATGTGCAGGTGGATGGAGACACCTGCCATGAAGCATCCTCTCTGCTCAAGACCTTTCAAGTGTCAAACGGCCCAAATACCTTGCTGCATAGCCAGTTCTTTTCTCTCCTTCTCTCTACTTGACACAAATCTATAAGTGCGTGTAAAGTTTTTAAATGGGCTTCTTCGTGCGCTCGTCAGGGATCTTACCGCGCAGCACGGTGCAGAAAGCCAGCTGGAGTACAACGACGGACGCGAGGCTCCGGGAGTGCATCTTGATCCCCTCAGCGCACCCTCGTGGGGCAGCCTGGCGTTTACCCGGTGCAGGGAAGGAGCTTGGAGCGCCGGAGCGCCAGCGCTCCAAACCCGCTTTTATACCCATGTTGTCAGCTTCGCTGCAGCTCGCACTGACGTCAGAGCAACAACAGAACCAGCCTCCGGAGTCATCTGGTCACCGGAGAGTGACAGCGCGACGGAGGCGACCGCAGCCGAGCGAAGTCCCTCGTTTAGGGTTCGGGCTCAGATCTGCCGACGGGGGGGGTTGAGGGTGCGGGAAATGCTGAGCGGCATGCCCGTGCGCCGGTGTTACGCGAGAGGTCTGCGACCAATGCGCACAGCGGGCACCCTGTTTGTACTGTCACCGTCGAAACGTGTGACCTTATCGAAACACTATGGGGTCACCATTTTGGATAAAAGCCGTCAGATGCAGCTGAACGTGACGCTGTTAAAGACACTGTGCACATGGCAAAAGTGGAGATGAAATGTTTTCTCTCCCTTTGTCCCATCTTTCTGCAAGGTGGAAAGTTGTTTCTGCCCACTATTGGTGCTCAAAATGCACCGGAGTCAGTCAACATTAACCTTTTTAAAACACACCGCTCCACCCATGGGGCACTTTGGCCTTTGGCAGTGCTACCGCAGGTGTGTTTTTTGATTTGAACAGGTCTTGTGTCAAAGCCTATTCCGCCTCTAAATAGAGTTTCCCCTCCCAAATTGTGTTTCCCGTGGTTGGGGTTATGGTTAGGCACAGCAGAGGCAACTGCTTCGCTTTGGGGTAAGGCCGTGAGTCACGTTCAGCACCTCTTGAGACAGCTGGTTGGGATGAGCAATAAGGTGGGAGGTAAGGTTAAGGTTAGGGTTAAGGTAAGGGGAAGCAGACTTTGACACAACCCCAGACTCAATCTTCACACAACCTTGACAAATTATACATTGTTATAAAGCTCTAAGTCTCCCGATTCTACGTGTGCAAAACATCATAGGATCCCATATCAGTGAAACAGCTGTTGATTGGTTCAGACTTGTGGCTAAGCTCCAAAGTGTTAAGATACTACTAAAGGCATTCTATTCCCCCAATTATGCCCCCCGTCCCAGAAAAAATAAATAAAATATTATATATTATATATATATGCATATATATGTATATATATATATATATGCATATATACACATATATATATATATATACACACACACATTTCTACCATGTTTGTGCCTCTGTAACTTTGTTCAGCATCTTTTATACTCATTCTGACTATTTGATTGGAAATTGTAAAGAGTTACTTTTCAAAGGAGACCGGGGTTATGACTGTAATCCAAAGGGTCGAAGAACAGTAACCTTTGTATTTTGGGGCTTGTGCACAAAAATGGGGGTGTCTGGTAACATGTTATGTTGCATAGATATAGGGGAAAAATAAATGACACTTATTAGAAAAATAATGCCTCAACATTGTGCACCCTGTGCATAAATAGTGTTCTGTGGGCACATTACATTTTTACACATTCATTAGATTTTGTGACATCACAGGTAGTTTGGAGGACAATCCTGGTCCAATATGCAACTTACACAAGTGTGATGTGGAAACCTGAGACCTCTAGTGCACATACAGACCTCTGTCTATACTTCATACTCTTTGAAGATATAACATAATTGCTAATTATTTTTCTCATGATGACGATGATCACACATTAAAGATCAAAGTCCTCCACTGTGAGAACAGGAAGCCGACGTGAGAATCTCAGCCAAAATGACAAAATAAGAGGATAGAGTAACTCTCTGAGGTAACTCAGAGACAGGGGGATTTGAACTCACTAAAAATGTACTCTAGTCAAGCCCTCTGCAAAAGGTTAGGTTGCATTTGCAGGCATTTTTGCTGAAGGTAATCTCAGTTTTGACGCATGAGGTCTCAACATGCTCCATTAAAAGACAAAAATAACATAGTGTAACTTTTCTCTGTATACTGAGCTACCCCTCAGTCTACCTGTGTATGTTGCTGCTGTGTAGCAGCTGTCATGTTTACCGGAAGACTTGACGTTGCCCGGAGGAGGCTTGGAAAACTATGCACTGAGTGGCATTAAAAATATAGACCAACTAATTGACAAATATGAAAATGTTTCAAATACAACACTCAACGATAGCTAATATTGTGACACACTACTGCATATTAGGCACTGTAGATGTCGCTTGTTATATCAGGATACACCCTCATGTAAGAAATGACCACCTCTTGCCCTACAATAAGGGTAGTAAAAAGACGAAGATGTCTGCAACTGCTGTAAACATTTGTTTCGATCGAAGGTTTTACCATTAGACGAACGTCCGTTCAAAGGTCAGTAATGCCAACCCACTCCTACTGTAGTTTACAATCGTCAGTCACTCCAGGAAAGACGGCACAAAGACAAGCAGCAAAATGAAGCACCTTCTGTTTTGGGGGATGGCTTTTGCTGTAATCCACATCAGCCATTCAAGCAATCGAGGTACATATCAAACAACTTTCTTCTTAAATTACTGGTAATTTCAAAACCATAAACAAAAATCAGTTTATAGATTTTTGGTTAAGGTTTTTCGTTTCAGAACGGGCCAGACTATCAGCACATGGGCTCAGCTTTAGCCTTGTGTATTGCTGCTTCTTTAAATCGCTGCTTTTTTAAGCATAATTGCAAAAATATTGTGGTTTACATATTTTGTCTATGATGAATTAATGTCTTTCCCTTGTATGCAATGTTTTAGTTTCACTGAAACTGAATCAAGGTGATGAGGCTTCACCTTCAGCCCTATCAGAGCAGAATGGCGGGTACATTGGCGCTTAGATCTTTCAGTTGTTCTGTCACATGGGGTCCTAATAGGGACTAAATAAACAGTGGGCTGAATTATATGCAGTGTAAGAGTGATGCCTGCATATTTATGTGGTGTGGTAAGGGGGAAAAATCATTCAGTTCGATCAGAAATCAATAGACTTGATAGGAAAAAAAGAGTTTTGGTTCATTGTGCAAGTGTACATTACATCTCTCAGTAGGATTTAATTGTATTTTACCTTTTTACTGGCTTTATGTTCATGCTGTAACTTGCAACTGAAGCCAACAATGATTGTCTTTAGCTGTGACCGAAAAAAGAAAGGATGGTATTTACTCTCCATTTACTCTCCTGGAAATGTTATTTACGCACTTCTAATGATTGCACTAAACTGACTGGACGGTTCCTTCCTCTATAATTCCACACTTTTAAACACAGAGATTATTTCTGTCTGAGCTGACTGTTGTGAGCATGATGAGCTGAAACTATGTCAACCTGCAACTCTTTCTCTCCTCACAACTCTGTAAATTATTGGGAAGGTCCAAACTTTGAGCATCCAGGCGGGAATAGTTAGTGTCCCTCCAAAATAAGGAACTGTCAAAAGAACTGCTTGAAACCATGTTTCGTCTGTGAAATGTATGAAGGGTGGGAGGACTGCACATGCACCATAAATGAGACTTTTTATTGCTGTCATAAAAAGGAGTGGGTCTCTGGTAATGTGGTTAGTTAAACATTAGTTATGTGACCGGTGGTATCTCTTGATGATTTCTACTGAACTATATACTGTTTCATACAGTAATTGTTCAATGGTCATCTCACCAGTTTACTCTGTAATTAGCCAACGGTACTTCTCACCTAAACAGTGTATATTAATGGCCTGTTAATTTTTTATAATCCAACAGATTTCTGTCAGTTGTCCTCTGATCCAGGCCAAGGCTTTGACTTCATCTTCAGATTTTACTATGATGCCGCCACAGATGAGTGCAGTCCTTTCATATACAAAGGCCAAGGAGGAAATGCCAACCGTTTTGAAAATGAAAAACAGTGCATAAGAAACTGTTCCACCATAGCAGAGAGTCTCTACCCCATGAATGGTAAGATGATTATATGTATTTATTGTTACAAAAGTCTAATGCAATCATTTATTTTGTGTACCAACAAGCCTCAGTTTTGAATATGCAAAATATCTAATGTAACTTCAAAGACCATCTAAAAGGAGATAAACACAGACTAAAAAAAAAATGTCCTCCCTGGCTGTTTTCCGAGGACTTTGGAACATGAACTGGTTAATAAGGCAGAGTTTTATGACCTAATGGCCCCTGAAAGGAAACACTACATCATCATCAAGCCTCCCCGGATCGTAACTGAGAGAGAGAGGGAGAGAGGCCTTCTTGAGCCACCCGCCTCAACCAGACTTCATGCAGAGGAGCATGTTAATATAAACCTACATATAATCAGTGCAAATGCTATTTTATGTGTCAATTTACTAGACCCAAATAATGTTGAGTTTGAATGATTCATATATTTTTTTCCCACATGTAATTAACTGTATTTCTTCAGAGGCTGTAGCAAAGACAAGAGTCAAATTGAGTATTAGCGATACGCCACCAAGTGGTGAAAGGGGAGGTATACTTTTGATAGACAAGTGTGAATGAATACACTGGAGGCTTTTACAGCCTGCTTAATAAAGTTTCAACCATCTAATACTCTGCCTTTTTGATAGCCCAACACTTTAGACATAATCAATCGCATCTGTGTCTTTTATATTAGCGTTATTCATAAACTGCAGCCACTGCTCTGACAGCTTCTAATGATGATGAGTGATGATGATAATGAGGATGACGCTTTCTCTTCACAGAATCTCATGCTTGCCGCCTTAAAAAGGCCGAAGGTAGATGCAGTGGTTATCAGCTGAGATACTATTATAGTTCTGTTTATAAAAAATGCAAAAGGTTCATTTGGACTGGCTGCATTGGAAACGGAAACAGATTTTTTGACCATAACAGCTGCAATACCACATGCACTGGCATCGAAGGTGAGCGCAAATCTCTCTCTTATGTACACAGTTGCTGATAATTATACATCTTAATATTATCAATATGTCAATGCATATTTTAGGACTACTGACTATGGATTATTGACGATCCTATCCTATTTCACACGGTTTATGTTTTTTAACATGTTGATGTTAAATGTCTTTGTTCTAAGATGAAGGTGATGAAGTGGAGGAGGACGAGCCAGACACTCCTATTGGTGAATAGACACACAATGAATTCACTGTAATATTTAGCTAGAAGCTATGGAAAGCTACACAGTCTTTATTTACAATATACTTTGAATTATTTCTTATTTTTAAAATGACAATGTAAGCAGGACAGATCCCTGTTTTAGTTTGGTTTGCTTTAGTCCAAACTGGTTTCTATGCATTATACACCCGGTTCTAACTGGTTACAACTAACTGCATAAAAATGTTGTTGTTTAGTTTGTTTATTATTTAGTATCTAATCTATTTACATGAATCTTCATCTGTTACGCTGTCATCTTTAACAGCAATCATCTTGGGAGTTTTGCTTGCTGTCGTCATTGTCGCTGTCCTCATAACTGGGATCGTCCTGATCATCAACTCCAAGTGAGACAGTTTTTCTTTGTCTTTAGTTTTACATAAAGAATGATGACAGACTACAAATAAAAAGCATTTGCATTACTTACAGTGAATGACTACTCTCCTTTAATTATCTTCCTGTTTATTGTACTTCTTTAGGAAAAAAAGCTCCAAGAAGAAGGCAACAGGGAAAAGTAAAGACCCCGAGTCTGACTCACCTCTTCAGGAGAAGGGAATTGAAATGGAATAGATAATCATGTCACCTTGCTAGCAACATGTGAAGTTTTTACCAACCTATTTTTATGTTATACGTCTACTAGTCTTGATGCCAAACATATCAACTGATAATTACATTTAAGTTTAACTTAGATTTTTTTACTGACATATGTAATAGCCAGAACAGTTTTGTTCAGTTTTAAATTTTGTTTAGTCTCAACTACATGTGCAAAGTAATGTTTGTTAAGTATTTTTTGCTTGGAGCTTTATCTTATGCTTTCATCCAGTAATCCAAAATAAATTGGTTTTTAGTCAAAGTGTAATCAAAAAGATAAGAGAGCTAAAACAATCTGTCATTTAATCGATCGACAAACAAAATCAGCAACCATTTTGATAACCGTTTAATCACTGAACTCAATTTTTCAAGCAAAAATGACAAACATTCCCTTTGCTTCAGTGTTCAGTTGTTAGGATTTCCTACTTTTCTCTGTCTTATGTGATAGGAAAGCAAATATATATACTATCTCACTGTTGGTTGGACAAAACAGGCAATTTGGGATCTAAGAAATTGTGAATCGTTATGAATTTCTGACATTTTGCAGACCAAACAATGAAACAGGAAAATAGTCAGCATATCAATCATTAATGAAATTAACTGTGAACTGCAGCCCTCAAGGAAACCCACCCATCATTCAGACAACTTTCTGGAAAAACTTCCATTAGAAGAAAGACAGTGTGTAAGACAAACATTTGACCTCAGGAGCAGAATTACATCTTTTCAAGTTCAGATACTCATCCTCTTCACTCATCCTCTGCACTCTGAAATGTTTTTAACTATGGGATCTCATAATCATGTCAGTGTTTCCAAAATATAACTGCATCATCACCTGGCTCAACCATTTGCTGAAAACTGTCTGAAGTCTTCTGAATGCACCTGGCAATTCAAAACCCAACACATATATTTAAAGCTGTTTTGTACAGCTCTTTTGTGCAGAGGTGCCCACTGCACACTCTATGTCATTATGTTTTTCTGCTCAGCTTTTGTGAATGTTTAATCTTACACTGCAAAGATTTCAACATGACAGTGTCAAAAAAAAAAACTTTCACATTTTCTCACATTTATCTTAAAATGTGCCTGTAATATCATTAAAAGTCAATTTTCATGCTTATTTATTTTGTGGGAAATGTACGGGTGGAGTTCCATTTTTTTTCTATTATTCACTAAAAGGTTGTGTAAATGTTTTGATTATCATTATGTTTTAGTGCTTAGCTTTTTCTCAAACAGTGTTGTTTAACAAAACACATTACAGACCCTCTCTTTTCAAGGTGCTTTTATACTGTTTGAACTGGAACAAGGTTTTTGAAAGTCAAGTTGCTTAATTAGTTCAATATATTCTGCTGCTGGTGTTCATTTTGATAGTAAGGTTCCCATCATTAATGATGAAATTCAAATTTTGCAACTTGTTTTGTTTTGCTCCGTTATCAAAATTGTGACATGTTACATGTGACATGCGTAAGACCTCCACAACACCACTCTGTTGAAAACATAGAAAGATGCAGTTTGACTAAATGTAATCCTCCTTTTAAATTTTTTTGACTCATTAAGTCATGTTTGAAGACTGTTAAATGAACTTTATGGAAAAAGTATTTCAAAATTTTCCCCATTTTATAATTATGTGCTAACCTGGATAGTAACAAACTATAATCATTAAAAAGGTTTTGGACAACAATATTAATATAATAAAAGCTGAATTTCTTACCCTTGAGGTTTCGATCCCATATGTAGGAAGATGGGGTTGAGCACAGTAATATTTGATATATAAAATCAACATATCAAACTATGAATTTAAAGTGTAAGGGAGGCATCAGCTCATTTCCAATCAGTTATTTGATCATTCATCATATATGAAGAAAATAAAGGTTTATCATAATCAAAATACTTTGCTTTTCAAGTGTGTCATTTTGTTCTCAGACTCATTTATCAACACAATCACTTTGTGTTGTTAGTAACAGGTGAAACCCAAACAGTCAGTTCCCAAACACATTATAGTTGATAAATTAATTAATTGATTCATGAAAAATGTCATTTTGGTCACTTTATTTGATGAATTTATTTCTGAAATATGAGTTGAACACTGATGGTGATTCACAGCCTTTTGCGGCAACAATCTAAAAATAAGTGACTGCGAGTGAAAGTCTTGCATTTAAAATCCTTCTTGACTCAAAGCACAGAAGTTTCATCAGCTACATTTATTTGAAGTATTAAAAATAAAAGTACTAGTTTGTGACTGATACATTATAATAAATGACATTATTAATAGTGATGCATCATTGTGTAAGCAGCTAGTTTTAACTACTTTATACACAGTTAGATAGTTTAGACCAGTGACTCCCAACCAAAGGGTCCAGCCCCTCCAATTGGTCTCCTGTTATACCTGAGGGGACATGAGGGGATTAACGGGAGATTATAGAAGTAAAAACAAAGTTTTGGTACACAAATCTGTTTTACTTTTTTTTAGACGTTTCTCTAATATTTGCTTTCCTTTTGTGAAATAGTGGCGAGTCTTTCTGCTTTTTTTCTGTTTTGAGACCATCTGAGAAGTTTAAAGGGAGAATGTCTCTTTGGTGAAACTGCTCACAACTCATACACATCTGAAACCTGCTACAATGTGTTGTATTTTATAATTTTTTTTTTTTTTTTTTAAACGTACAATCTTAATCTGAAAGGCAACAAGTATCTAAACCTGTCAAATAAATATAGTGGAGGAAATGTGCAATACTCTCCTCTGAAATGCAGTGGAGTAGGAGTAGTCTATAAAGTAGACTAAAATGGAAATACTCAAGAGGAGAACATGTACTTAAGAAGTATTTTTAAGTACAGTACATGAGTAAATGTACTTACCTAACATCACTGAAATAAAGCGCCGTGCTATGTCGTCTAAAGAAAGCGTGGTTAACTGATATAATTATAATTTATATTTATGGCAAAACTAAAGTTTAAAGTTTTAACATGTTAAAATCGAGTTTTTTAAAGATGATTCACCGGCCGTTCATGCTACCGGAAGCGAGGAAGCGGCATCAACAAACACATGCGTGCCACCGAGCGACTGCCAAACAAGCAAGCCGTAGAATGGGGCTGAATTTGGTTTAATTTTGGAGGTTCCAAATGCCAGTGGGTAAAAATGTAACAGACACCAGTTCCGACCCAAATATGAGGCACCGACGGTATCACTAAGTGGCTCGGAGAGTGTGAGCGAAGCAGGAAGTGGTCCAATGTCACTCACACAAGCTGTTTTTATCTTTGTTTTTCTGTTTGGCAAACGGCCGAGCCGGCAGACGCTACGTCACTTCCTCAAGTTATTTCCATTTGTTTGTGACAAACGCCAGCAGTTACCTAGTACCTTGTACACCAAAGATAACGTTGCTGTTTTATTTTAAACTATGTCCGGGTGAAAACAGCATTGCCCTTTTTTTCTGTAGCCTGCTGTACTCTGAAATCATGCAGGAAATGTAATAGCTACCAAACGTGTTAGCGTTAGCAAAGAAAGGAAAACGTGCGTCTGCGAATAGAAGTAGTTGGTCAGCTAACGTCAGCTAGCTAGTTTAGGTTAATTGGCTACCTATTGTTAGCTGCCTTGTTCCCGGTACCGCTGGTGTTGTAGTGTTGGATATCGTTAGCTTACTCATTCTGTACTATAAACTGATGGAGTGCCCTCATCTGAACTCAAACGTGAGCTGCGCTGTTGATTCCTCCAGGTTCCCTAACGGTACACCGTCCTCCTGGTGTTGCAACGGTAAGAGAAGCGTTTGACACCCTTTCATTTAACGTTAAGGCAAAAATCAACGTTGTAAACATAAGCTACAGCTGTCTGTGTAATGTTTTGGAGCCCAGCCTCTGGTCAGGCTACTGACACTGCTACATTTGTGTCAGATAGATAGATACTGTAGCTACAAGTCAGCACAACAGCTATCACAAGGGCAAATCATAATTCTCAACATACCGTATGTCCCCGTGACACATTAAAGAATGGCCCATTCAGAAACAAATCACAGCAGTACGTTGTCTCATTAAACTGTACACTTTACATTTAAGACAGCATCATCTTTTATCTCCAGTTTGCAGGTCTAATAAAAGTCCGTGGATTTGCCTTACCTGTCTGATGGTCCATTGTGGAAGGTAAGTTAGTGTCTGTTGTTTTTGTTGGAAACTGAAGCTGCACTCAAGAGTGGCAAACATACCACACGAGTAACTTAAGTAGCTTAATACACTGATGTGTCTCAGTCCTTTTGCTTTTGGTGACCATTTTGACTTTGGGACCGGCAAGTCAATTATACAACCACGTAAAGGCTGCAGTACATAAATTAAGGTTTGTAGTCTACAGAAGTCAGTCAGTGGCCACTGAGAGAGCTGTGTATAAATATGGACCTCAAAACCTGAGGTTAACAAAATACATGTTAAGTATTCGGCTAAAGTATCCGCTAAAACGCTCTGATTGTATTAGGATCGGCCTGGCTAGCCCCGGGTTCTGCTTTTTGTGAATTATAATTTCATTCAAGTCACACAGATAAGCATCCCTTTTTCTCCTTGACAGATTTTGAGAAACCTAGAATGTTGTTTTGCAACATGTACCACTGTTTATAGAGAGAGATATTCTGTTTATTGCACAATAAAAATATCCCAATTTGGAACTATTAGACCAACAGATGCTTAGTTCTGTGACTCAAATGTATTGATAATACATGAGAGGCACAAACGGTTATGGTCTGGTAGTTGAAAAGCAACATAGTTGTTCTTTAGAGCAAAACTGCAACATCTAATTTTTTGAGTATAAGTTAGGCCAATACCCTCTGATGGTTGTGTTCTAACATAATCTCTTTATTCTAGATATGTTAATGGACATGCAAAGAAGCACTTTGAAGAGAGTCAAGTCCTTGGCAACAGTCAAAGAAAGGGTGAAAAACAGGAGAAAGAGAAATCCCATCACATTGTCTGCATGGACTGTAGCAACTACAGCGTATTTTGGTGAGTTTCCTTTATGACCGACCTATCTATATCAACAATCTGGGACTCACCATGGGGCCCTGCAAAAGTACAGTCATTAAAACTTTTAACAGTGAAAGGATTATTATTCCATGGTAATGGAAAAATTATTTTATTATTTTTAAAATTTTATAAACTAAATTCTTAAGAATTTGATGAAAATCACTCCTGCCACATATACACCTGTGGTTCAGTGCTACGTCCTACCACAGTGAAACAGTGCAGGTATGTTTATGGTTCATTTGTTTCTTATGCAAGATTTTGATGGACTCAAATATCAGTAAGTTTCTTGTGTTTCCAAAGATGTATGTCTCTTGTCTAATGTGGATTTTATAGTTACAGATGTGATGAATTTGTTGTCAATGACACCAAACTTGGGCAGGTGCAGAAGGTGAGGGAACATCTTCAGAGTTTAGAAAAGTAAGTAGCAATGTTAAGAATTAAGTCATTAAATGTTTTTTTTTTTTTTTTTTTTTTTTTGACTTGTTGTTTTAATCTCTCATCATCACTCTTGCCAAATTATGTAGATAACAATAACTGAAGTGGAGAATTAGTTTTGATAGTTTGAAAGTTTTTGACATAAAAAGCCAAGTTAAGACAAATCTGCCAAAAAAAATCAGCCTCATCAGGAAGATAGACATAAAACATGTTTCTCCATACAAGATCAGTGTCCAGATAAAGTGTTTTTGCCTCCTCCAGCTCAGCACTAATGGGTGACAGACAGAGGAAAAGAAAACTTCAGGAAAGCCCAGCTCCAGACAGCAAATTGTTAAAAGACACTGTAAGTGCCTGAAAATATTATTATTGTTTTCTTTTGTGAGAAGAAGCAAATTTGTACTAATTTTATAATAATAATAATGATACATATAATTTTGAAAAACATAAATAAATGGAAAAAAATGTGTATATATAAAAATATATATATGTGTGTGTGTGTGTGTGTGTGTGTGTGTGTGTGTGTGTATGTATGTATGCATATGTGTGTGTGTGTGTGTATATATATGTATACATATACGTGTGTGTGTGTGTGTGTGTGTGTGTGTGTGTGTGTGTGTGTGTGTGTGTATTAATGTATGTCATTTTTCTCTGTCAGGATGGGGCAGCTTTAGGTGCTACAGGCCTGCGGAACTTGGGCAACACATGCTTCATGAACGCCATTCTTCAGTCCCTCAGGTAAGGCTCTGCACTGAGGATTGAGGTATGTGGGTGGTAAGCTGGGTTTGCCGCATGGTTCAGTAGCTCTGCCTCTGTAGACCCAGGGCCCCACAACCAGTCGTCCCTAATTAATACAGTCTGGGGCACAGTCAGGGGGATTACACAGGCTGCTTGCAAGCAAGACGTAGTTAATGGCCAGATTTTCCAACTAACACAATTTAGCTTGGTTTCCTACTTTTCTACTTTCTAGGCACCCATTAGTTTCCATTAATTTCATTTCGGCATTAAAATGAATTTGCAGAATCTTGAAATGTGCATCACTGTGAATATACAGTTGTTTTTGTTCCATTTACATTACCTTTGCAATGGCTGCAAACTTAAAGTCAATACATAATTCAAATCATCAGTACTGAACTGTGTCAGTATGTTCTTGCTTATGTAAAAATTGAAATTAAAAGCTTAGGCAAGCTGCAATATCTATTTTTTTAAATCTTTTTATTTTCTCTCATCATTATTTTTGAAAACATAAATAGATAGAAAAAAAGAAATTATTAGAAATGAAACATAAACACAGCACAGCCCAAACCACATCACATGATTCCCTTAGCCCCACCTATACCAACCCTCCCCTCCAACTCCACCAGGCCTAGAAAGTGCAAAGTGCAAGAGTTCATAGCACATTACCAACTAGCGCTGATTACTGATTTCATACAAGAAAGTGATCATCTAACATAGAAACACAAATTTAAACTAATTTTCTCTCATCCCTGCATTTCATGTGAGAACACTTAACATGGCAAACCACTTAAAATTAGTATCAATTCAATTTAATTCTGCTATCTGTGCAGATTCATATAGGAGACCCGCTGATCTACTTGGATTTAGGCTACAACTGATAGAGAGATCCAGAATGTACAGCCAAACAGTCATCTAAAGAATTGGACAGGTGGACAAGCCTGCCAAATACAAAATGTTGGGCAGCTGGTCTATTACTGTGCGCTTGACTGTCAAGGGCTGGAGGGAGTTAATGAATAATATAGGATTTTTTTTAGTAATTCACAACACAGTGTAAAAATAAAGAGGCATTAAAAATAGATTTTAAAAATAGAATATAAATGAAAGAACTAGTAGCACATAAATAAGAAATAGACAAATGGTAGAACTGAACGGCTGAATGAAATTCAATCTGGATTTAAGCAATCCTTAGTTGGATACAGCCGTTGTGGCAAAACAGTTATAGGTGCAATGATTTGAAAATACTTCAGGATGCCATGGGTATTAGTCATGGGAAGCTACAATGTGTAAGATTTGATTAGCCAGCTGAAAAGTATTGCTGTATTTTCAGAAAATCTAATCCAGAGGACAGTATTCATAACAAGCATGACATAACATGGCTAATTTTAAAAATGTTGTTGTTTGTCCTGGTAATCTACAAATTTAACTGCGTAACTGACATCTTGCTAGCAAGTGAATAGTAACAAATGGCTGCTTGGAAGGTTGGGAAACATTAAAAAAAAAAAAAAAAAAAAACCGACATAGTTTGGAGGAAGCCCTTGAATTATCTGCCTTTTAAAATACAAAAACATCTGTGATTATTCAACAGAGTTAAGGCAAGCATATATAGCTAACTTAGATCTTGTACTGTTTACTTAGTTGATAATGTTTTTTCATGTCTGTTACAAATTTAACATATCTCAGGTCTCAAACATGTTATCACTAAATGTGCGTTTCTCTGACAGCAACATCGAGCAGTTCAGCTGTTATTTCAAGGAGCTGCCTGCAGTAGCTCTACGCAGTGGTAAGACAGCAGGAAGAAGGATGTACCACACCCGCAGCCAAGGGGACAACAGTGTGTAAGGTCCTCTTCTGGAGGGGGGAGGATTTATGGGCCGAGTGCATTGATCTGAAATTAATTTCAGCAAGTATAAAATTAACAAAATTGTTACCTGTGAGGTATCATTGAAGAAGTGCCTCTCAGAAATCTTTTCTTATTAGGCTCCTTACAATAGTAATTATCTTAATCCTGCTGCAGAGCAAGACTCAAAGTTTACATACTAAATAATACAGAAGTAGTGTTATGCAAAGAGTAACAAGAATAATAAAAAAAACACTGTATATTGTATTGCTGTCTGGCACAAGTTTTATATATGTGTTTAAGCGTTAAGCCTTATTAATTCTTTTGCAATCACAAGTTTTCGTAACTCAGAAAAGTATCAGATGTGCTTAAACTTTGATTGCGCCAGGTCGTGCAGTGTGGTAACATGGCTGCTTTATGTTGAACAGATCTTTGGTGGAGGAGTTCAGGAAAACCCTTTGTTCCCTTTGGCAAGGGAGCCAGACAGCCTTCAGTCCAGACTCCTTATTTTATGCCATATGGAAAATCATGCCCAGTTTCAGGTATACCGGCATTGTGCAGAGAATTTGCCAGAATTAAGCTGTTATACTGAGCAGTGAACAGTTTCTTTTTCAGTTCTGTTTTCTGTCTATGTGCTTAAGTGAAGCATGTTATAGTCAAAATATTGTCTAAGATGCAATATGCACCAAAGGATGGAACAATCTATTGTGAGTTGTTGCAGTAAATATCATTTAAACCTATGTTTGTGTCTCCAGGGGCTATCAGCAGCAGGACGCCCATGAGTTCATGCGTTACCTGCTGGACCACCTCCACAGGGAGCTCCAGTACAGTCGCAACGGAGCGTCTCACCCAGTCTCACCTCAGGATGGGGTCAGACTCTCCACAGCAGAGGGCAAATGCTGCATGTAAGTTCATCACACCTTACAATTATTTTGTTTTTGCCAGTTTATGTGTGTGTTTTTGTGTATCTGCTGTTTTCCAGGTGAATTTATATTGACAAAGTCGACACATTTAGCACTCTAGTAGTCATGCTCTCAGCCATCCATGCCTACGAAAGTGTCTGTTCTTTGTGTGTCTTTTCGGTTATTCATTAGCCCATTTTACAATGGCATTTTGGCATTCTGTGTTTAATTTTTCTGCTTTTTTTCTTATTGAAAGCAGTCTTGTTTTAACCTTCTACTCGTGGCATTTTAGAAGTTGTAATGATCACAACCAAGGAGGTATTTTTTTTTTATACTGAGTACATTAAAACGCTGATGTGTACCATTTGGTAGTCAGTAAACCTTGATTGGTCCACATGCAGAATAGGAGGGTTTCTCTTTACATATGCCTTTGCTTATGCAGTATAATACAAGAAAAATTTGATGTATGCTCATTAATTGATTGAAACTGCTTTATGTTTGTCTTTTGATTCTTTCCAGAAATGGGACTGCCAGTGTTGTCACATCAATTTTTGGCGGAATACTTCAGAATGAAGTCAACTGCCTGATATGTGGGACAGAATCTCGGAAGTTTGATCCATTTCTTGGTAAGACAGCTGCTGTTGGTGAATAACCACACACAGCAAGTCGAAGAAAGGCACAGCATTTTTCTCCTTTTCAGAAATTTTGTGATCTAGTAAAACCATTGCTGCTGCAAACTTCTCACCATTAGTGTTAGCCCCCATCACAAAGTGAACGAAAGACTGTAAACCCAGTCACTTTGGGGTATATAAATAAATCAAAATACAGTCTGATGATGCATGACATAAGAAAATTAATTTCCTTTCTTTTTCACTCACAGATCTGTCTTTGGACATTCCCAGCCAGTTCAGACAAAAGAGAAGTAAGGACCAGGAGCCAGGGCCGACATGCACTTTGCGTGGTAAGTTTCCCACTGTCAAAGGCAATGACTCTGAGATTAATGACAGCATTTTATATTTGCATGGTTTTTTTTTAGACTGCTTACGTAGCTTCACTGACCTGGAAGAACTTGATGAAACAGAGCTGTACTATTGCCATAAGTGTAAAAAGCGACAGAAATCCACAAAGAAGTTCTGGATCCAGAAGCTGCCAAAAGTAGGAGAAAGAATTTCTTGATTCATTTATGACAAATCCCTAATTTGACTGATTTTTCTATGAAAGTAAAGTAGTGGGGAAAATAATGTGTTTTGGCATAACTGGAGGTTTTATGTCCAATTGTAGGTTTTGTGTCTGCACCTAAAAAGGTTCCACTGGACAGCTTTTTTGAGAAACAAGATTGATACCTATGTGGAATTTCCACTGAAAGGCCTGGACATGAGGGGCTACTTACTTGAGGTGAGCTCCAACAGAAGCGACGCTGATCATGGAATTTAACAATTTAGTTTTTAAACTGTTATATCCCAGCCAAGGGATTTCAAAGAATAGTGTACCATCTGTGGCACATTCAGGGACTTCTACAAGTCAATGTAAAATCAGTCTGGAAATGATGAAAAAACAAGGAATAATAATTTTATAAAAATGAAACTGCTGCAGCTTACTTGGAATAAGTCACATAAATACTTGTATTGATAAGCCACCATTACTTTTCTCTGCGTCCACTGTTATGTAAGGTTTGAAGAGAAAAACAGCCGTTGCCAAAGTGGTTGTTGTGGAAATTTTAATGGTTTTAAGAGGCCTGCACTTGTTTTCAGGACTGTGCAGGATGCTCCCAGCTGATGCAGCCTGGTGTTTCATTCCCAGTCAAAGAGCATCTGTTAAGTGTTCAGGAAAGCAGTAGGGTTATACATAATTTTATCTACATTTGTACAAATGAATGAAATGTAATGTACCTAGATCACTCTGTGTCCAAGACCAGTTAAGTATTCACCTCCTGAAGTGTCTGAATGTGTAGTAGCTCCAGGGGGCGCCATTGTAAAGTAATTCTGTTGTCTGACAGCCTTGACAATGAAAACAAAGGAAAAACTGGAATTTCCCTTCAAATTTTTCCTTTTTTTTCGTTATTTAAATTGTATAATTTTTGATTCGGCGAAGCCTCTCATCCTTGTATAAAACACCTGTGAGTCCTCTATCATGCTGCCTCTGTTACCACTCAGGGTTTTTGGAATTTGAAATTATGTTGACCAGTATGAAAGTGAAACTCTCTGGCTTGTATACACATCCAGATGCTAAGCTGTCTGTCTACATTCAGTTGTAAATCTTTGTTGCACAATGCTGTGGGTAGAACTAAGAGTCCAGTGAGGAAATTCTCATCTTGATCTTTTAACTTTGCAGCCGGAGAACTCATCACCAGGTAGTTGCCTGTACGACCTAGTTGCTGTCGTAGTGCATCATGGTTCCGGGTGAGTAGATGTTTAGCATCTTTCAGGCTTGATCTTGTGATTTATTTTAATGCTTATAATGTAGGATGACAAGAAAATGCATTTGGAAAACTGATGATAGTTGTGAAATTTGCTTACCTACGAAGTAGCTAAGGCTCAAGTTATAATTGATCTTCAGTGCTTCTGGGTTTAAGTGTCATCTGTTTAATTATGATTTGCTGTTTTAATGAGCACGTACAGCTGCCTCGAGCTGCAGCATGTTGAAAGACATATGCTAGATGTGCTTTTCTCACCATAGTAGCAAAATTAACAGCTGCATCCCCACATTAAAAAAAAAAATCAACACTCAACAATAAATCTATACATTATCATCTGTTGACCAGCTCTGCCTACCGCAGTTGGCTGTCAGTCACCTCGTCGCTTTAAAAGCAATTCAGCTCCAGTTTTGTTGAAAAGCCTTGTGGACAGCTGTAGTTTAAAAATTCATGAAGCCACTAAATGCTGAAAGGCTGAGAGTACTTGAAAATGCATTAAGACAGGCAAAGAGGAACTGTTGATCAAAATGCTGCTGCTGTTTTTACCTTTGGCCTCTGAGTGGCGATGTTGCACTGCTGCTGTGCCGCAAAGCGGAACGTGTCCCTCTGCCTTCTGCAGCAGTAAATTAGGTCTTGTAGGACACCAGAGAGCAGAATGTGATGTATGTGTCTGTGTTCGCAGGGTTGGATCAGGGCATTATACAGCATATGGCAGCCACAAGGGCTGCTGGTACCACTTCAATGACAGCACAGTAACTCTGACCAATGAGGAGACAGTGAGGAAGGCCAAGGCCTACATCCTCTTCTATGTGGAGAGGACTGGCCAGGTGGCCTCAGACAAGACTGCCACGAACAGCAAAGCCACAAACAAACCTGCTGCGGACATGGCAGCAATGGACAGTGTTTCTACAGAAGCCGTTGCTCAGAACATGGTTGCAGCAGACATGGTAGCCACAGACAGTGTTTTTATGGATGCAGCAGCCTCACACGTGGTTATCTTGGACGAGAAAGCCCCAGGTAATGCCACCCTGGAAAATGTGGGCAAAGACATGGCTGTACTCGATGAATTTGACACAGCGTCAGTGGAGGCCGCAACAGATAGGGATACCTCAGACAAGGCTGCAGCAGAGGAAGCTAGCCAAGCAATACAAACAGTTGCACAATGATTCTGTCTGACTTTACTGCCTCAGACCGGTTCCTCACCCTTTTTTGGCTTCACCTCAGCCACATCTCTCACAGTGCTTGATTAAAATAGTTATTTTTCACGTTAAATATATGTGCAACTATTTTGCTTTTATGACCTGCATGACAGCATCATGTATAATTTGCTGCTTGATTTTTGTTTAGTATGACTTTTTGCATTTATTTCATTGATGTTGTATTCCTCAGTTGAGGTAGACTTCTCCGTATCTAATAGATTCCAAAGGTGATCGTTTAAAGTAATTGAAGTAAAGCTTTAGCATTGGAAGACCTCAGTTGGTCCAATGCTTATCCTTGATTCATCTTGTTAAGACACTGTCATTGTAACGATATTTGGATTCTCTATTGTTTTTAAATTTTCTAATTTTATATTTTCCACCGCTTAAGAACCTCATAGTTCTTTTTTCTAGGTATTAGGGGAGATTTTAGGATTTAGAATGCAAGGCATTTATTGACTGACAAGTGCTCATTAGGGCTGTAGAACATTGTTTTAACCTCTTGACCAGAGCCAATGTGAAAGAAATGATCATTATCAAATTGTTTTGTTTGTTTGTATCGGTGCTGGAGTATCTTTTAACATTTCATGTTGATCTGAAATGGGCTTAGACACAGGCCCCAATGAAATTCTCTTTTAAAACATGTATTGCGCAAAGTGAACATGACAAAATACAAAGGAAATTCTTTTTTTTTTTCAAATGTCTGATGTTCTTTTATCTTTATCTTTGGAGGGGAAAAAAAACCCCCATAAATTTCACCATTTTCTGGACCCCGCTCCTTTACTAGCGACCAGACAACCTGTAGCATTGACAACTTAACAGCCACTTAATTGGCAGAAGCTCCTGTTATTGAATAAGTCCGAATAATTAGGGCCTAGAATCATGCCAACACACATGCGCTCATAACGAAAAATGTCCAGATCCAGTTTATTTTGTTTCTCTGAATTTAGCTCTAGAATACAGAGTTATGAACTATAGTTGAAAGACAGTGATGCTTCAGGAGCTGTTATACAATTGATTAGTATTCACAGATGTAAGTTTGCAGGTTTAAGAAGAAGATTAAACTCTGGGACAGAGGGGCGGACAGTTAAAGCAGAGTTTTTTTTCTGTCGATTGACAGAATATTCATCTGCAACAGAAAACCAGTTCATTGTTTAAATCATTTTATAAGCAGAAATGCCAGACATTTGATGGTTCTTGATTTTCAAATGTGAGGTCACTTGTCTGGAATTATAGCAAACTGATATCTTTGGGTTTTGGACAGTCAGTAAGACAAGAAAAATGATCTGAAGACCTCATCTTGGACTCTAAGAAATTGTTTCAATTTTTAATTGTGGAAATTTTAGCAATATGTAGACCAAATGATTATTCGATAATGAAAATAATCTGTAGTTGCAGCTTTCAAGACCAGCAAAACCTAACCAAATATTTTACTGTATAATTCTGTCAGCATATACTGTTGCTGAATGTTATCTTTTTTTACACATTTTTATGTCTCTAGAGAAAGTGAAATGGCAAAAATATAAACTAAACTAGAAGTACAATTTTCTGAATGTAAACATATAGTCTACATGTATTGACCTGTTTAACAGTGATGTCATTTGATTTCATAAGCTGGACACATGCACACCAGAAGGTACATTATGTTTATATGCCCAATATAATTGTCCCAACACCCTTATTATGACTTGTAATGGAAAACAGCCTTTGATATGTTCAAGTACGACCTTAGATGAGAGAGAGCAAAACATCTTTTTTATTTTTTTTATTTTTTATTTTTTTTATAAAGCATGCCATGTTTTTAGTTGTTTTTTTTTTTGTTTTTGTTTTTTCTTCCTTCTAGCGAACATCTCCACCCACCCACACACACTCTTAACTCCCCTCGGGACACGTGCCAGCCAGTCTGCCTTCTCTCTCAGGCAGGAACAAGCACTCCTGTATGCTGATGAACAGCTGCTCTTCCTGGCCTGCTCACAGGTGGCTTTGGGCTCACTACTCTGTCCCCATTAATGACAGAAGTGGCCTTTTTTTTCCCCCTCCTTTTTCTTTCTTTTTCTCTTGGAGGCTAGATCACAGCTGCTAATAATGAGCTCACATTGCATTGTGTTTGTGCTAGTTTGTTAGATCAGAGGTCTGGTTAAGGATGTCATGACACCATGAGTTGCAGTACAGACTGTTATCGGCCTCCCAACCCTGGCATTTCCCAGTGTTCTGTTTTTCTGAAGAGATTTGGTCAAAACAGGTGGAACAGGACGTGATTGGTAAGGTAGTGGGGAGTAATGACATGGATATAATGGTATTTCGCCTTTTGCCATCTCTGAATGTCCCCTGTGCTCCAATTTAGCAACTTCAGACACACACACATTGAGTCATAGTTCACTGTGTTCTTTTAGGCAAAGTCCTACGTAACACTTTGTGTTCATGACTTTCACTCCCATGAAGGGCAAATAATAAAGTGTAAATAATAAAGTTATTAGGCTCTGTAATTATCTTGAGTGTGATCAAGGAAAATTCTGAGGTCATAAAATGGGTCATTAAAGTTGTGGTGTTAGGCCTGTTTTATTCCAGTACAATAGGTGTATACAACTGTAAATACTACCTTTTGTAAAATGGAAAATGTTAATTGTTGTTGATGCTGTACAGAGAGGCTGATTCAGCTCAGTAATTTGTGTTTGTAATGGTGCCATAGTGCACTGTATTGTAACTTTTTTGCTCCACCCTATATGAAGTGGACAAAAGAGTACCTTTGTTGCACTACCTACAGTGTATCTTTAAAAATGTACTGTAGAATTTGAATGGCATACAAACAACAACTTAAACATCCCCGCCAGACAGGTTTAAAGACTCTTCTTTAGATAATACCTGCTGTCTTTTTCCGTCAAGACGTTTAATTGCCTTGTTAAAAGTTCTCCAAAATTAAATCCACTCCTCCTCCCTTGTTGAAAAATGATGAATGTGAAAACAACCTTCTAGTGTCAAACTGTGCTCACACATCCTTCTGCACACCGAAGGTTAAACATTAAGAGTTAGGAAACAATAATACAAAACAAATTTTGGAGTGGATTAGAGTTTAAAGTCTCAACAACAGCTGCACATTTTAACTAGGGATGCATTCATTGTAGTTGCAGCACTGTTGTCTTGCCGTTCATTATGGAGGTGTTTCTCTTTTTTTTTTTTTTTTTTTTGTCGTCACTCAGTGTGTATCTCTATCTGAGAATTAGGCCAGGGCATTGTAAACATCTGGCTTAGTCCAGCGCTTGCCGCCTGTTGAGAGCCGTGACAGATGGAAAAGGGAGCGTATGGCTCAAAGACTTCCATCTTTGAGAGTACCAGCAGTTGTCTTCCCAAAATAGCCTGTGCTCCATGGCCTTATATGTGCAGGCCTCCAGTGTGTGCCTGCGAAGGCATCATGTATCTAGGCCACACAATACAGGCTGCGGGCTCATTGTTGCTGCCTACCAGCAGGCCTATCGCCGCCTCAGGGACAGGGCCCCTCTTTCTGTCTTGGGACGGCTCACCATGCACCTCACCCAGCTCAACCGTGAGTGTCTCCTCCACCTTTTCTCCTTCCTGGACAAGGACAGCCGTAGGAGCTTGTCCCTTACCTGTAACCAGCTGCGTGAGGTCTTCCTGGACCCCTGCCTCTGGAACTTACTCCATTTCAGCTCCCCGTGTCAGCTGAGAAGGGACAACTTTGTGCTGGGACCCTCATTGCGTTACTTGACTATTTGCTGGTATTCCAGCCGGGTCCTGCAAGTGTGCAACATTGAGGACTGGCTCAAGAGCTCGTTTCAGAAGGACATCTGCAGTAGACATGAGAGCCTGGTCAGCACTTTCCTGGCCCATGTCTGCCACATGTGAGTGTTTGTGTGTGGTTCTCCCCTGCTTTACCATGTATTTTAAAAAGACAACTGACAATACCAGTTTTCTGAATGAATTGAATCAACACCACTCTAACACATCCTCAGTGAAACCTGAACATGAATAGCTTTAAGTGTTTTGGGTTTCACTTTTATTGTACAGTGTTCCTTTCATTTTTTTCGGTCCCTGTAGCTGCTTTTCAGGAGATAATGTGAAAATACTTCACAGTTTTGTGTTTCAAAATTTTGTTTTGAAAAAAAATGTTTTGGTTTTTTTTTTGGTCAAATGTGTCTGGTGCATGATCACACAATTTCTAGGTTTTTCAGGGTCATTCACAGCCGCCACAGGGAACAAAATTGTTTTCATTTAGAGGCACATGGCTTACTCGAACTGCCATGTTTAACTGTAGGGCAGCAGAGAACAAAATCATTAGAAACAGATGGTGTATCTGGAGCTGGCTATATAAACTGAAAAATGACACAGCTGTGGGACACAAGACTGATTCTATTAACTAACATAACTGTGGTCAGATATCAAATTATATTTATTGAATGATGTGACAGTTGGATTTGATAGGCCACTGAAACGTAGCTTTCTTGGATTTTGGCCTTGTGTGCCTGGCTGGCTGCATGCAGGAATCAGCCTGGAGAGGCTTAATGAGGTCTCTGGATAGTTTCTTCAAGGTAGCCAGTAATAACCATTGATGTGAGGGAGCCTGGCCACTGCAGCTGGCTGGGACAAGAGGGGGGAAGAGGGGCTGGCTCATGGGCTCAGTGTATGACCCTGTGAGGATTTCCTGTATTGTGAAATTTGAGACACAAGACATGAGAGCTGTGAGACCAGTCAAAACTAGAACCACCTACTCTGTCTGGGTCCTATATCTCAAACGGCTTAAGGCGCACACACTGCATACTGATAAACCCTCCCAAATAGTGGCGAGGAGAAAAAAGAAAAAAGCAAGTGCACGTGACAAAGTGGGAGGGGACAGAGAGAGGCTGTGGGGGTGATAAAGAGTGATTTGGCTGCAGACCCTCCCAGTCAGCTGCAGACTTGAGATTTAAGGCAGGTGGAGCCTACAATTGGCTCTTTGTTGCTGTCAGAGGAATGAACATGTGCGTCTGTCTCTGCCTGCCTCTTCCTGGATAAGATTCCACGCAAACTCTGACGCCAAGCTCATGTCTGTCTTTTTTTTTTTTTTTACCTTCTTGGAAAAAACAATAAAACATAGCATGTCAGAGGGCCTCTTTATAGTGCAGTTTCAAGTGTAATGCCCCTCTAATACCAGATGAAATCAGTAATGAAGAACTCAGTTATTTGAGTTTGATTATCTTGAGGTCACAGTATTACAATTATTCAACAAGAATGAACATGCTAAGCATGCCATGTAGTGTGGGTTGCAAGGTGGGTGGCACCAGCTTTGGCTTTTATGGTTAAATATCTCTGAGTAGTTCCATTCCAAGAGTAGATAAGAACCGTCTGAATAAATTGATGCTTTCTCTTCACTCAAAACGAGTGCAAGCACGTCTTGAGTGACTATTTAGGTTATAAGTTACGACTCCTGCTTACAAGGTGCGCACAGTTTCAGCTGACAGCTGTTTTTGGAAAATATTCCCTCTTGAATTTAGATTGTAAGATATTCCCAAAACCAATTTAGGATATTTGAAAGAAACAGACCAGAGGAGCGGGATGTTAAATATATGTCTTAGTTCCCTTTAGGGTTCACTGGATAATTTGACCAGAGCGAATAACCGTCAGGAAACCAAAGAGGCCATTAGAGAGATGATTACAGGTTAGCCGTGTGGTGTTCTGCTTGTGCTCAGCGACGACCAGCCTGCCCTCTGTGTTGTGTGTTTTAATGTGAACTACATTATGTCTAAAACGTGAATGGAAACAAGGAAACACTGACGACATTGTTGCGGCATACACCATAGAGATACAGATAGATAGACAGACTGACAGACACACAGACAAGGTGGCGTGCAGGTAATTATATGCCTTTGTGGAAAAAAAACGAACAAAGACACAAAAATCTGCACATAGCGAGGGGAGGTGCCATGAGAGGGTGGATTATGTAACAAAGGTTGATGAAGTTTTTATACCTATCATGTTTATACCTCCATTCTGTTCCTTCTCTGCTGAGGCATGCTAGCTGTAGTTACTAGAGAGCAACTGAACCTCTAAATTCCACCGGCTTTGAGCTCTGGTCATTCCACCGGCTCTTCCACCTCTTTTTTTTTTTTTTTTTGTTAATATCAATACTGGGCAGTCACATCCGCTGATAAAGTCCGACACTGGCCTCATGCAACAATGCAATGGGGCACGTGGACTGACTGTGCTATCCTATGTTCAGAGGTTACTGGGGCAGCACCCTCAGCACTTGCAACTGGAATATGCTTGGCTCACATGTGGTAAAGTGGTAAGATTACGTAAGTCTTTATGTAATCTACATCAGTGAACGTGAATGACATCCCAGATCCGTTGCCATCAGAGTGTCTGCCAGCTCTGTACTGCCACCCTGCCAGTAGGTTGCAGTGGACTCCTGATACTGTGTGGAAACATGCAGTAAACACATGCAACTCACAGCAACAGTTCACATCCATTTTTAGATGTAATTCCATCAAAATTAAGCATGAGTGAAATGTATTTTTATCACGCTGTCATTCATCAAACATCCTGTAATTGTTCTGTGCAATAGCAACATACTCCACTTATTCAAAAAAGCTTGGTAAAGGACGGAAACATAGAGGCCCAGTGGGACACAGGGTAAAGAAAAGACAGCTTGGTCGAGGTATTAAAAAGCTCTACCGTTAAACAGATCATGTTGCTGCCTCTCAGTGGTGTTGTTTATATCTCATTCACATATGGCTCAGACCAGGGCCCCCGATCTATGTTCCTCTCTGTTATCTGATTCTATTCAAGAGACCTGAAGAGTATTCATCTGAAAAGAAGCACACACGCCAAAAAGCATTTGTTTACATAAGACAAGTCCTTCTCCAAACAAACTAACTGTGCCCAAGTACTATATGTCCTAAGGCGTGATGAGTAACGATGACAGAGCACGTCTTGCACTGGTTGAATTCCATCACGTTCGGAAACCTGTCATTAGTTAATTATCTTACTGCTACTATCTCCACCACAGGTGTCCCAACCTGCTCGAGCTTACCTTGTCTGGCTGCGGACACATCACTGACCAGGAAGTGATCTCCGTGCTGCGGAGCTGCAGGAAGCTACGCTGCCTCCACCTGGAGAACTGCGTCCGCATCACAGACTGCAGCCTGGAAGGTGTGGTGGCTCACGGAGACGGTCTGGAGGAGGTGAGGGTGGACTTCTGTAGGAATATCACTAAGGCGGGGCTGCAGGCTGTCAGGGAGAAGAGGCCGGGCATACAGCTGAGTGCAGAGAGGAGCGCTGATATGATCCCTGACAGCAAGCCTGAGGAGCGGGTGCCGCTTAAGAGGATGCTGCAGAAAGTCCTGCAGTTCTCCTGAGGGAAGCACTTCACGTGATTTCACATGGACCACAAGAAAAAAACATTTCTGTGATATTTGGACACCATTTGAGGACTTGTCTCTGTTATGCTCTTGTTTTGATGTGTATTTGTATTTAATAGAAGTGTTTTTGCACCCTTTTGATATCTTTTTGTACAACATATGTTGAATATGAATCCTCCTTACAAAGATGTGCTTTTTTAAGCTGTCTCTATTCCATGGTATTCTAACCAGAGAGAATTCCACACACACTCACAAAAAAGTCTTATACACACAGGAGGCCTAATCAGTAATTGTTTATCAATTAACATTGAAATGATTTGATTTGTCATTGTAGGAAAAATGCTTATTCACTATTCTTGAAGTGAGTTAGAACAGATGACTGATACCACTTTCATTTCTGTGCAGTAAATATGAAGCTATAGCTGACAGTCACTTAGCTTAGTTTAGCACAAAGACTGGAAATAGAGGGAAACAGCTAGCCTGGCTCTATCCAAAAGTAAAAATAAATACATCACTTGGCACAACATATGATTCACTCAGTAATTAACGTGTTATATCTTGTTTTTTAAATCCATACAAAAACCAAAGTAGAAAAACATCAGTTCGCTGTTTTATGGAGGGGGTTATGTGCTGGATTATTTCTTGGCCAGGAAGAAACAGTCCCCACTGTAAAATGACAATTTTTTATTTATTTATTTATTTTTTTTACGTATGAAAATAAATGAAACATAACTTATTAATTAGTGGACTTCAGATGCGCAGAGCCAGGCTAGCTGTTTCCCCCTGTTTCCAGTTTTTATGCTAAGCTGTGCTAACCAGCCGCTTGCTCCAGCTACTTATTTACAATACAGATGTGAGGGTGGTATCCATCATCTCGACTAATGCTCAGCAAGAAAGTGAATAAGCATAATTCCCCAAAATGGTGAACTTTTCTTTTAATAGCATATGATAGTTTAATCAAAATATCCCCTTCCCCGAGGGAGTTATGCACACCTACACGATACAAAAGAGCAAAAGTTACAGTGTGGTTGCACTGTGCTCTGTCTCTGTCATGGTAAGACATGTCAGCGTTGGGAGGAAGGGTTCTCTGAGGGCAAGGTGGCCCTGTGCCTGAGCTGTGATTGGAATCATGTTATATAAGACTGTGAGACATACGAAAGTAGGTTGATTATGGGAGTGCATCTGTCTGGAAATGCCATGTGACAATTTCAGTGCAGGCTGCTGCTGTTGGGCACTCCCTGTCCTGCAACTGCATCTCTTAAGAATGACCATGTTCTCACAGAAGGTCAGCTTAATGATGATTAAGCCCCCCCCCAATCTTACCAGGATGCGTGCTTTTAAAATATTGTTCTTAAGATGATACTGAATGTAGCAAATTTTCCATTTCCTTTTGTTTGTTTGTTTGTTTGTTTTTTTTTAACTTGCTGTGTGTTTTTTTTTACTTCTTATTAGTTGCAAAATGAAATTTCGCCCATTTTGTGATGGACAATAAATTTTTTCTCCATGTAAAGCTCCATAATGATGAACCCCAAAAAATTAGACCTGTTACAATTTTCAGATTTATAAAATTCATAAAAACTACTCCCATTCTATGATGGTGCTAAATAGCTTAGGAATAATCATTGAACACGTTTATTTGGTGCTGTAATTCAAAAACAAACATATATACAAATGATTATGACTCCATGTAGAATCACTACTGAGGCAAAATGAGCCATAAACAGTTGTGTGTCGATGTATAATTGCAGAATTATTACACTGATGATTGTATCTTAGTAATAATAACGATACAAAATGTTTCAGGATCAATTTTAAAAATTCCGCCTGGCTTTTAGGTCATTAGACAAACATTACAAGTACACTGAAGAGTCATTTTATCTTTCTAGTAAAACCAAAACTTTGCATATTGAGTTGATAAGAGTTAGAACACATTCAAATTAGATAGAATCAAAATAACTTAAACATTTTCTCCTCATGATAGCTCCCTATAATATTTAATATACCAGGCTTACTGAAAACTATAATGCAACACACAGTGGTGGCACAAGAAAGCCCCCAAAGGTGGGTGAGGACAGTATAGCATGTGCTATTTCAGTATACAATAATGTGTGGTTTTCCGACAAAGAAAGCAACTCGATAAATCTCTGCTATTGGACTGAGACAGAGGCTCACCGTTTAGAGGTCAGACAGCAAGTGATATATTATTTACTATCAAGAAACATGCCTTAATAGCTAAGTGCCTTGCCAGGATAGACCATTAGGAGTTATGAGTTCCAGGTGGGGAGACTCCTGAGGCACATCCGGCTGCCTACAGCACTGCAACACAATAACAGGACTGAGACATGTAACTACACGATGTTGCCAAAGCATCACTGTTCTGCTTGTTCCTACTAAGGGCGGTGATTTTTTTCTTTTTATGGCCTAGGATTTCAAAAGACCTGTTGCCCAGATGTGTGTCCTTAAAAGCACTGCAAGCTATTCGGTGTGAGTCAGCTGCAGCCTTTCTGTGACCACACCAATACTGATGTGCTTAACATTGAATGACTCCTCATTTATGCAGTTCTTTCTTTATATCTGAATTGTGAATCAAATATCCAAGCACAGCTTTGGCGCTGATGGAATCCAGGGAAAAGAAATAATTTGCAACGACAAACAAAATGCCAGCTTGTGTTTGAAAAGAGTGGCTGCTTTGTTGAATATCGTTTCTTATACTGTGAGAGAAAGTCACACTCTGAGCTGAATGAACATTTTCTGTGTGAGTGATTTTATATCTAAATTATTCTGCAAGCTCCTAAATACATAATAAGGAAATTCACAGTATCTGTCATTCAGATCTCAAACATTTCATGTAATGCAAATGTTAATTTATTGGACGTCCACTGGTACATCCAGTGGAATCGTGTTCTTGTGTTGGCCTTATTCTGCTGTACAAAAAATTGTTCATGTGAGAACTCGCGTAATATAAGTCCTCCAAGATCAAATGTGGACCCCCCCATGCGTCTGTCTCCACTGTGGAGTGTTAAGGGCCTAAAACTTGTTTAAGTAACCCTGCCTGAGGTTGAACAGACTTGGTTTGGGGGTTGGGGCTAACTATGTCTTCAAACAGACCACACTTTGCAATTATATCCCTCCTTTATGAGAACAGTCTGCTAGAGGGTTCATGTTCAAAAGGGCCTAAGTTGAATATTGTGTGATCAGTTCTCTGGTTGAAACATCAATCAGGATGAAACGTTTTTATCTTTATGACACTGCATCAGAAAATATATTAAAAAGAAGACGACAGATTTGTTTGGATGGCCTGAGGAGTGTTTCAGCTGACACACCGGAGGACACCTCATTGCCAGTTTTCCCCTTTTTGCTCTCTCTTATGTAACTCTACCACTGAGGACACAAAATTGTTTAGATTTAGCATCTGCTTGTTTGCTGATATAATTTCCATAACACTTCACTCAAATAATCCACCCAACCGCTTCAGGTCTGGAAAAGGCACATCATCAGTGGTTTGATGATGTGCCTTCAAATCCTTTACTAAAGCAAAAGTAACAAAACCACATGTAAAAATATTCCATTACAAGTACAAATCCTTCACTCACAATGTTAAACAGGTAAAAGTACAAATCTAATATCAGCAAAATGTACGTTAAGTAACAAAAGTAAAAGCACTCATTATGCAGCAGAATAAATAAATGGATAAATGTACTTAGTTACCTGGCCAAACACGCACCTGCAAGAATGGAGAAGGAACTCTGCAGACTCTGGGCCCTCACTGACACGTGCTAGGACTGAACTAAATGAACAGTAAGATTTCCATTCTGTGGTCCTCAGAGAAAATCATATAAAAGGCTAATTCCAAGGGATTGATTAAATTTGTTACTCTAGCTCCATTAGAATAACAAATTTCATTAAAAAAATTTCAGCAGAGGGAAACAGCTAACTCTCTAATCATATTAATTAACCGCTCTGCTCTCAACAAGACACATCACATGGAGAGATGAGAGACTGGAATGTGAATGAAGTGCCTTTTTTTTGTATGTAGTTAGGAGGGTACATGCTTATTACATTTTAATGTCACACAAGTATAAATGAATTTAATTATTATTTGTTAGCGTCATTTGTATAATAAAATGTAGCCTATTATCATAAACCAGGTACCTGGCAGGTGATAGTCGCATAATAAAATTAACCGTGAAAAACAATCACAACTCCAGGGCGGTTGCAAGTTTTTTTGTCTTGTATGAAGCCATTTGGAAAGTTTGCTCCCCTAACTCCTTGGCCACCCGATGATACAGTTTGTTTAAGTCGCTCAGCTTTCACCAGAGGACTTCTAAAAGCTATTGTTGAGACTAAAAATCAATGTTAAAACGGTGGAAAGATCCCGTGCAGTTACTGCTTCACAACAACCGTGTCTCTTCAGAAGTTCACTGTTTTTCAACCTAGACCTTACAGAAGCTCTTCACGGATTCAGCATTGACTGCTGTAACATCATCAGACTCATAGTTTGGTAGATCTGCTAGTGTTATGCTAGTAGCAGCTAATGTAACCTCGTGCCGATAGCTTCAAACAGAGATGATGAGTGGGCTACAGATGTTGGTAAGCCAGCTTCTTTGTAACCCCACACTCCCAGAGTTTTTCATGTTCATACTTGTACTGTTCAGACCCAGCCAACCCAGGCCTCACTGGAGGTAATTCATCAGACTTTGCGCTGCTCCCATTGGCGCCACAAAAGGCTTTATACAACTTTTGTTTCCTATGTGCAGTAGTAATTCCCATGACCCTTAAATAGACCTTGATGCATAAAACCAGTTCCTGTATATTAAAATGTAGTTTCCCATAATTTAGCATTGTGCCCTGGACCACAGTAACCAATACCTTTAACTTTGAGAGACATTCTTTTGCAGCCTTAAAAGTGGGTTTAAACACTTTCCAATGAGCCAGCTGTTACAACTGCCAAATCTGCTTTTAAAAAGCAGGAAATTAACAGTACAGCCTGACGTACCTTTGTATGTAAAAACATGCACAAACCATGCTGTCAATCAGGTTTTGTTCACTTTATTTGGCAACTTTTCCTGCTGCTGGGGTGGATGCAGTCAAAAGAAACAAAGCAAATAGTCATCAAGCCTGAACTGTTGTCGTAAAGCCTTTTTCTGAGCTCACCGAGAAGCTGCACCTGAGTGGTTAATATCGGTGAGGTTTTACTATAGATATCAGCTTACATAGCAGAACTTCAGATCATGGTAAACAACATTTTAATCGGCTGGATTGAAAATATGTGAATGTATTCTCTAATCAAATGTATATACATGTATATATATATATATATATATATATATATATATATATATATATATATATATATATATATATACATGCTACACACATAGTACAAAACATTTTGAAGGGATAATAACATATAGTCCGCATCAGGCCATTGGCAGAGCAGATTTCCCACATAATATATAGACGCTCTCAGGATGACAGTAAGTGAAGAATCCAGCGTGTTACCTTCAGGATTCATGCTGTGAGAAGGCCTTTGTGAAGCTAGTAGCACGGGCCTTTCCCCTGTGTGAAATATGAGCTGATGAGCTGATAAGGAAAGGATGCTGGCAGTAATAGAAGGGCGGGCGGGGGTGGCTGGGGGGGGTGGGGGGACTGAGGGAATGGAGCTAAAAGGCAAGGGGAAGCGATCTGAAACCCTGAAACCCAAAATCAGCAGTTTCCTGACAGCCTTATAAGGTCAGCCATGGGAGGCATTTCCACTTTCCACCCACTGATTCGTCACCCATGGGGGGGGGGGGTGTTGAGGCTTTCGACAGAGGGAAGGGAGGAAAAGGAAATAAGGGTCGGTTTGTGTTTTTTTTTTCATGATAGAGGACATCTGAGCCTCTGTGTGATGTCGGATGCAGAATAACTAATCAGTGACTGTACGACTTTTTATGACCTAAAGCTTCATGTGGTAAGAGTCTGAGATATAGTCTGTAACCTAAAACTCTACAATGGCGATGAGTAATGCAGCCTAGACAGTGGAAGCATATGTTACCTTCTCCTGTATGAGACAAGGCATAAATAGGTTGTAAATTCTGCAGTTCCTACGTCTGTTATCACACGTAAATATTCCTGTAAGCAACGGGCACATTTACGCTCGGCTACTTCATGCATCCTGAGCGGGCCGGATAGCTCTAGCCAAGTATCTGTCAAGTGTAAATACAAATAAGACATGTTGGAATTCGAATTTGATTTTGAAAATCTGCTCATTATATTAAATAAGTTAAGTTTTTTTGAAGTACAGTTCAGCCTCATATGATTCCTTGTTGTTGCAGTTTTGTAACTGTAATTAGGTTATTCCAAAGATGAAGTCATGTATCACTATGTTCCTATTTCTAAGTGGCGGAATATAACTAAGTCCATTTATTCTAGTAACAAAGTATCGTGCTCAAGTACAATTTAGAGGTAACTTACTTGAGCAAGTAAGATTTTGAATCAAGGACTTTTACTTGTAATGAAGTGCGTTTACATTTTGGTATTGGTACTTTTACTTCAGTTAAACATCTAAATTCTTCCTCCAGCTCTCCAATTTCTCCAACCAGCCACGTTTTTTGAAAATGTAATTTTCGCAGATTATCCCAGCGTAGATCCAGTCGGATTTCTGTCCAGCGAAGCGAGATTTTTTGGATGTGCCCACATGAACATGGAATGTAGGTAACCCTTATCTGGGTTACAGACGCATGAAATGACGGATGTAAACATCTCTGAATCTGAGATGTCTGCTCTGAACTCCCTGCTAGAGTTTGATAAGAACAACTTTCGTTGCTTATTGCATCAGAGTACTTCAATGCTAGTGTGTGCTATCTTGCACCAGCTTGAGTAGGTGTGAGTCTGTCCTCAGGGCCCAGTCTGCAGATGGAGAGATCACTTTAATAATGTAGCAGTGCTGTGACATCCCTCTCTTGTCCTAGGATACTTTATTCTTCATATTTCCTGCCGGAGTAACTCAAAGGTTCCTGAGGCCTTATGAGAGCCACATAAGGCCTCAGTCCTTATGTGGCTCTCAGGTGTCTGCCGTGTAGGAAAGGCCACAGTTTTCTTCTTCTCTGCACACCAATGCTGATATTGTACAAGGTATTGAAATGAGATGGGTCACACAGCAGAGAGGGAGATAAAGAAGGAGGAGGGATGATACAGAGCAGCAGTGGAAGGCTGGCTCAAGGACACATGGATTCCAGGGAAGAGACAATGTTTGTGTCTCTCACAACATGACAGCCAAAAAGCCAAAAAAAAAAAAAAGAAGACTGAGACTGAGACACAGACTGAGGTTTGACTCAGTTGTTGGCAGTCCCTCACCTCCCACTTTTACACGTGGTGCAACTGCATCAAGATTTTATCCCAGTTTTATATGCAGACCTTGCTGAGAGAACTATTCTTAAGTGTGAGCTTTAATGAATGTACACTCTGTCTAACTAACAGTTCGATTCAACACATATCCTGGTAAAAGGAGGATACTATAACTAAATTCAATGCAGATTTTTTTTGTCTTTGGCATTATGCTGGTATTGTGGAGATGCAGTTCGAACATATTCTCTGAGTGTGAGTGCTGCCTCCTTGCTATCATCCATAAAGCATCATGTAACATGTCTGACTAAAAAGCGAGGTCTTGAGTGGTCCAATCCCCACACTAATGGCATCCAGAAGATAAATGGCTGCTTTCATTTTCTCCATGACTTTATTCAGAGCTGGTTTGTCTCTCGATTTATAACACTTTAGATTAAAAGACAACTACAGGTTACGGCAAATCTGTTAGTAAAGGTGATGCGGGGATAATTTCAACCACCTACCTTTGCTGTCATTGTGAATTAAGATGCTCCAGATTATGTTATTGACAGACCGCAGAAAGCTCCAGAAACCAACCTATCTTCAAAACAATATGTATTTATGCACACATTTCTCTTTCTCCCTCGATACTTTCAGTACGATCTAATAATTCCAAATTTGATTTCCCTGTGGTTCTTAGCTAACTTGTTTTGGCCCGAGGCACACACGAAATAGGAGGCAAGAGCACACAGAAGTGGGGCTACTGCTCCCCTGTGAGCCAGAGGATGGGTCTATTTGTGGAGCTATTTCTGTTTCTGTCTGTCAGAGCACCCACAAAGGCTGCTGAGCTTCGGCCAGAGCACATGTGAGGGAGTATCTGGAGCACTAAAGGGGAATACAGTGGAGACACTGATGATGCTCCTTGGCGGGGCTTCAGGCAAGGACAGAATCAAAGGCAGCACAGGATGTGAAGGAGCTCAGTGAGCTGATATCGTACACCGTGTGCCGTTTGCTTCTCTCCCATGTGGCCTGGTAATTAGACAGGCAGTATGAGGGCCCTCTGTGTCTGTCGATCACAGCCTCTACAGAGAGGTTGCTTACTTGGACCAGGCTGCCTGCCCAACTGGTCACACTCTGCAGGGGATGTAGGAGGACAGCCAGCCTCCTCTGACGTTAGCATGGATGGAGGACAGAGCAGCAGATGACATGTGCAAACATAAGTGGGAGGCTGAATGAAGCACGCGCGCGAGTTACATGAGTGCGCTACTTATAATCACAGGCTTTCAACTCGAGTTCATAATGCGTTCACTCTTTTGTTGTCGGCGCCCAAATTGCAGGGGGAACACGGATGGAAAGGATCAGAAAAACGGAGCGCAGTAATGGGTTTCTAACCTTGGTGAAAAAGAGAAAAGCAGAAGCAGGCTGATCTGCCACTTAGGCTCACTATCTCTTATATGTTCTGTTAGAGGGTGAATGGTGAACATGCGTGCTAACTATTTAGTGGCAAAAGTCAGTTACCTCCACTTGATACAAGACAGACTGAAGAACCAATAATCCATACGCATACACACTATTTGACTCTATTAGAGCAGTTTGTTTTTTTTTAAAATAGAAGAAGCGGTGAAACCTCAATCGTAAATCTTTGTTATTGTAAAGTGATCTAAACAAATCGCTACTGGTCTAATAAGCATTGGTTTGGCCCCACTCAGCCAGGTCGCATGATCAGACAAGCATTATCATCATTCTAATCATTTTCAGGGTTGGAATAAAAAGTAGTATTACACCACCAATAGAAAGTCCTGGGTTCAAAATCTTACACTTAAATAAAAGTACAGAAGTATTATCAGCAAAATATACTTAATGTAACAAAAGTAAAAGTACTCATTGGCCGCTTTCATGTCTTTAGATGTATTACAGGAATATTATCCCTGATGCATGATCTTATAAAGCCATTTCTGTCTGCACTAAAACCTTATTTTACAGAGTCGTAAGAATTCTTCAAATTGTTAAAAATTCAAATCTCATTCAACTTGTTTAAAAAAATGTTCTAGAAATTAGTGTCTGTATCTTGAAACACAAAATAGTAAAGCAGGCTTAGCCCTAGGTTTTTGAAAAAGTTGATTTTAGAAAAATTTAGAATATTCTTGAAACAAGCTGATTGGCATTGAAACCAGGCTGAAATACTGGCATATGTTTTTAAAAATACAGCAGCGCGAAAAGTACAATATTTCCCTCTGAAAAGTAGTGGAGTGGAAGAATAAAATGGTATAAAGTGGAAATACAAGTAAAAGACAAGCACCTCAAACCCGCACTTAGTACAGTAGTTGAGTGAATGCACTAACTTTTCACTACTGGTCGTCTTCACTGTACAACACAGAAACCTGACATATCTCACAGTGCACCCTCTGACCTCTGGCCTCATTCGCATGATTTCCTGGCTGATATATGGCTCAGGTGTGACATTTTAGCTGGCGCTCCGTGAATGTTTTAGAAAAATGGATTCTCTGATGAGGTCCAGCTCGACCTCAGATTTCACACTGTGTCTTGTTACATTCTAACTGAAAGGGCGATGCCAAAGGTCAGGTCAGGTGCGGTAACAGTAGCTCGCAGGTCGTTCTTGTCAATACCTTCCTGCAGAAACTCAATGGGCTGAAGAGGGACTTACTTTTGCCCCAGATTCGGCAGCATCCTATTGTATTTCAACAATTGTTCCCCAGTGACATGATGGAAAAAGAGGTCCCATGCTTAAAATCTGGCAAAAATCTAAGGCAGTTAAACTTTCCTTGTGGGTTGACTGAAATTGTACAGACATTTGTGTCAACATTCAAGAGTTTCTTCCAACATAGCACTACTCACTGAGTGAACTTAAGGCATTAAGTTCAATAAACACATGTCTAGTTTTGCTGACAGGTGTTTATAAATTGAATCCACAAGTTAAATGACATGCCACTGTTTATGTATTCGTTCACTGATGAAAGAGAGTTTGTAGTCTTTTCATTTGAATCATCCGGTACAGTGTAACTAGCTCAGTCCGTCTTAGTTTAATGTACTGTGTATGCGATAAGTACACATTTCTAGATTATTTTTAGATTTCTTTTTGCAAGGGGGGGGGCTTTCCATAAAATGTAATGCAATAGAACACCTGGACAGTGTTTATCAGTAGAAGTTAATAAGATGATTCTAGCAGATGCTTCGCAAGATCTTCATTTATCTGATAATTATAAGTCACATTGTTTTACCAGTAATTACAAGCATCGGAGTGTGAAAAAAAAAAACATTCACGACAGTGTCCAACTTATAAATCTGAATCAGAGAAATTGGGAATTTCTGACACCGCAGATTATCTCCCACTTGGTGAACAGTGGGCAGACATGTCAACAAACTTCTGACACTTACATCAAAATAAAATCCAACATTAACACCAATTCAGGTCATTTTATAAGAGCTGTACACTGTTTGTTTGAATCTGGCTTCACTTGGTTATGAACACGACTAGCTAATTTAGGCTGTTTATCTGGTGGGAGATCAAGGTTAGCATTAGTGCTAACAACTTTGGAATACTGCACGAAAACACTCCCAGGTCTGAGTATGCGTGTTTTTTTCTTGTCCTTACCATTCGGATGACATTCGCGTGAATGCAGCATAAACTGACAAATAACACGGAGTGAATCAGAGATTGAGCTGGTGACTAAAAATGACCTGAACCTTTGCAGGTTGGCGGAGTCACAGTTAAGTCACGGCAGAAGCAGGAAATATCAGCGGTTCCACAGGCCGCTCGTGTTTTCATAAGAGAGGAACAGGCGAGCTCCACTGAGGCCAAGGACAATGAGAGGTCACTGTGTGTTAAGCGCCAGCAAGTGCACAGTCACTTTTCTTAACAAGTGTTTCCTTATCAGGTGCAATGGAGAAGCTGTTAAAATACACAGTGTCATTTTTTGTACAGCTGGTGTTTTCTGGCTGTGCTTCTTGCATTCCTCTTTGAGCTGTTGAAGCTCATTGTTCTTAAATCGGCTATTGTAAACCTCCAACTATGACATAAATCTTCAAATGAGAAGCCTTTACAATGAGATTACGTCATTTCTGGTTCAATAATTAGTCTCTGTAAAGTGGAAACAGAAGGCTTTGAATCCGAATTTCCATTCAGAACTACAGACTAATCCACCAATTGATTACTCTTAAAAAAAATTAGGACACGGATACGAACACACAAATGCACGTGGCTTTACACATACATTTACAAGCGCATACACACACAAATGTACACGAACTCAATGACCTGCTGAAAGCCCATCCCCCGCTCTCTGTTTCTCTTTGCTAAGAAATACCAGCTCCTCCGCTCCTGGGCTCAGCCATCTGTGACACCCTGAACCTACTGACCTTGTGGAAAAGCCGACCCGTAAATTAGCCTAAAACATTTGGCCGAAACCTTTCCTCCTGAGGATCAGTTGTCAGACTCAATGTGTTTAGCTATGTTTTTAGGCTATTTCCTACCGCTTTACCACCATGCACGTGTGTCTGAGAGGTTCGAAACCAAAATAAACGATAGTTTCAATTACATCATCCATCCTCCTTACATAATTATATGGCTTCCTGTGCTTTCTCCTGATAGAGCCTTATTTAAATATGCAACATACAGTCTTTCCCAGTCAAAATTACTCTTAAACATCGGGTTGTTTTTCTGTACTGTATTGAAATGTTTTATACTATTTTATGGCCTTGTTATTTACAAAGGGGACATGCAATCAGGATTACAGACACAGATGTTTATCACAGAGGAAGCGGAGAAGCTGTATCTGGAAAAATAACCCACAGTCTCGCTACATAGTCACGTTTTATTGACTAAATGAAAATACCACAGGGAGGATGGGCTTAACTCAGGCGTACTCCAGCCAACACAGTATGAAATCATAAGCAGAAGCAGTTTCACATGCACAAAAACATATATGGAAAATTTAGTTCCTCATGGGAACAGAAAACATGTCATTCAGAAGTCCTGGGGCTTGCAGCAAAGGAAGATTTAGTGCATTTTAGATAAATGCCTGTAATTCTGAGTGTCCTTGACTGGCTCCGTTTGTGGCTATACATAATTAGTTGTGTGACCATTAAACTTTTTAACCAGGATCCCGCTGAGCTGAGCTCCAACTGATACTACGTGAATTCAGACCTCCTTGGAAAATTAATGGGCCATGGGGGAGGCTCCAGCTAAAATTAGGTAACGGCGTTTCATTCTGACTGTGAGATTTGTGCCCAAAATCCATCCACCGCCTCCCTCCCCCCTGTCACCACTACTCTTTAGGCTGTTGGCAGATTCATTTGCGCTTGACCTAGTTAATGTCTCTGGAGAGACGGAGGAGTAAACACACGCAACTGCTCCTCTCAAGAAAACCTGGAATTTTCCACACTTTGCACACCCAGTTCACAGGCAGGGCTAGTGTCCACAAAAAGGAGAATGAGGGGAACGTTTCTTGGCATGTAAGCTACTACAGGGGAAAATCCCCAAACTTTAAAGCTTGATAACACATTAAGTTTTAAGATTACTCCTCAGAGATGACATGTACGTATGTCTCTCCCTTTGGTCCTGCCTCCAATGCACATGGAAACGTTGATTATAAATGGGTTGTGATCCAGTCCAAGCAAATACAATACACCCAGACTTAGAGGTTTGGTTTAGATTGGCAAATAAATTTTGATTTAACAACGGCCACTACACTAAGCCCCTGAAATGGGTGTAACAAAAACATTTATTCCTTGAAGTAAGCATTAATACCTGCTTAGTTTCCCTTTATCTCAAATGTCCTTAAGTTCTATCCTTTTCTTTCAATGTCCACCTGTATCTTCTTTATAAATAAGTGGGCTGTATGCCTGCGGTATACATGGTTGTTGTCATGATTAAGTAAATATTATGGAATAGTTGTTCCGTCAATCCAACCATTCTTCCATCTGATATGTAGATGGGATCAGGGATGGAAGATATATTGATAATGTGTAAATATATATATATATATATATATATATATATATATAAAAAATTAAACATGATTTACATCATCGTTTTGATTCTGTCAGTTCGGATCTCCATCCGTGGTCTTGAAAACAGCATAAAGGATTCAAGTGTAGACCATAATCCAAAAGACCATAATCTTTGACGTAATCAGTAACATGAATAATGGCTGTATTCTATAGGCCTTTTGACTTGTCATAGGAAAAGCACAGGTGTTACTAATAACTTTAACAATGGCTCAGTGCAAGTGCCTTGCTGCTTTTCCTCCTGTCAAAATGTCTCTTGAGGAGAAGACTCCTTCACCACTCCCTATACAGTATAATACAGTACACTCAGTAATTTACTGTATAGCGAGCAGGTGGACACTTATTGTCATTGTCAATTTGCGTCAGCCTTGACAGACAGACGGACACTTGGACAACTGTAACTATCCACTAAGTATGTATGTAGGACTTGGAAAAAAAAAAAGATTATGGTGCAGTAAAGTGCAGTATGCAGTATATAGTAATGACTTTGGACACTGTGGGGTTCATGGGATTATGACCTAAATATGGGGTCACAGGACTAAAAATGTAGTCTAAATAAAGATGATCGAAAAATACCATAATAGCTGTGATGCCAGTGTGCAGCTCGAAGTTGCTATCTGAAACTTTCAGCCCTTTTTCTTTACTGTGACCGTTTCCTGAAGCACAGGCTCTATTGACAGGAAGAAGGAAAAAAAAAAAAAACCTGCGGCGCACTGCAGCTCATGTCATATTCATTCTTTTTCATCTGCCTCTTGGTGCCTTTTTTTAACAGAGGATTAACACTTTTCAACATTTTTAAATTTAAGTTGTACGAAATGTGTGTAAAAAAAAAGCTGTGAAACATGTATTCCTTTGTACGTTGGGTTTTTTTTTTTTTAAATGCCTATTAAAAACAAAAAGTGGATGCCTTATTCAATAAAGTCATCATGCTAAAGATCACATGGAGGAGGGATGCTGCCGTTTGCACATGTGTGGAGTTAGGAAAGGAAGTGTAAAAATGTGAGCGAGGGCACTGAGGGGGCAGGAACAGGATTAGTGTGCTGTATGTAGAGTGATGGGAGGTATGTGTGTGAGAGAGAGAAAGTTGTTGGGGGCAGGGGAGGGAGAGAGAGAGAGAGTGTCACGTGTGTTCCAGAATAAGCACAGAGATGCATCGGGGCGATCTCTGGCCACAGCAGCAGCAGCGGCGAGTCAGACCCTCAGCCCCATAGGTCCCTCATGCTCCTTCCACATGAACTTTCTATAGCAAGCACACTTTGACACCTGTCCCCCGCCCCCCCGCCGCCTTATCTAACCTCACCCCCCAGGCTTTTCTCTCGCTCTCCAGCTGTCTCTTGAGAATCACCCCCCTCATGCACACTGGTACCACAAATCAGAACCATCTTGTTGCAGTGATTCAGCCAACACTGGTAAACATTTTCCCATGAAGGTGGAGGATTTTGAACGACTTCATCTCTGCATACATAATCTCAGTGCACACGCTCATAGGCAGAATTACTTTACTGTAAATGTACTGTATGTTGTTGACATTTGAAAGCCATTACACATGCACGGCCTCATCTCAGCTCATGCATAAGAGCATAAGAGTATAAGCATAAGAGTAGGTGTCCTATGGCTAAGTGCAGGGTACAGTCATCACTTTGAGTGCCATCTTGATGTTTCCGTTTCAAAGGATGTGATGGAGGAGAAGCAAACTCCTCTCTGTGGCCCTTGTTGGATCTCAGCACTGCTTCTCAGAAGAAGGTTGGAGAGATGCCAGGTACTTTTTCTCATTGTAAAACCTTGAGATGACATCCAAACAAAAGAGCTGTAGTCCTAATGTGGGCCTCACAATGTTATGCAAGCGTAGTGACTGCAGCAGCAGCAGCATCATAAATAAAAAAATAAAGAATAAAAAAAATACATGAAGCCCACGTTGAGGCTTTTCTTTTCCTATTGGTGAGGAAAGTAGAAACCTCACACCTGGGGCAGGGCCAAGGACACGTGTTAGCCACAAACAACCCCAGCTATTAAGGATCTGTTCTGCATGGAAATTTCTGAGGTCTGACTCTTTAACCGCACTGTAAAGTAACTCTGAATGGGCGACTACTGTGCTCGACATCAGCTCACACAACACACATTATCAATGATATTCAAAATAGATGGAGATTTTAGTATGAATGACATGATCGGATGCTGTACAAAGTTAACATTGTGCAGAATGAACCAAAATAACAATGAAATGTACTTGCACAACTACATATTTTGAGAAATGTAACAGAGTTTCATTCAGGTTGTTCAGCACACAACAGGCTGATTTTAAGACATTCTTCAATTTGCTCTTTTTTGAATGTTGTATCTTGCAGTTCTAATTGTACCGTGGCACGTAGAACTTAGTCAATGAATCAATTAGTTGATCGACAGAAAATCAATCAGCAGTTTAAGCTCCAAGTCCTTTTTCAAGCAAAAATGCCAAACATTCGATGATTCCAGCATCTCAAAATGAGAATTTGCTGCTTTTCCTCGTCTTAAGAATATAGTAAATGGAATATTCTTGGGTTTAGGACTCTTTGTTGGGCAAAACAAGGCATTTAATGACATCGCCTCGGCCTCTAGGAAACTCTGGTTAAGACCATTTTGTGCTGTTTTCTGTGGTTTTATAGACTAAACGATTAATCAAGAAACTCAACAGATTCATCATTGTAGCACTAATAGAAAGTCCAGAATAATTGTTGAATCTTAAAAACGATTAACTTTGTTTCTTTTTCTCACTATTTCAAACTGAAACTGCCAGTAACTTGATTTCAAGCAAGCACGATTAGCTTTTGCATGATTTTGAGGCATCGTAAATCATTTATCAAACTCTAATTTGACCTTAGTCATGAAAGAAATCGAGTCAAGTGATCAGTGACATAGATGGAATAATAAAGACCTTCTTGATAAGAAACTAACTAAGAATATAATTAGAATGGGTTGCCATGTGTATTTGAGGTTGACAATAATGGCCTATATCACTTAAAAAAACTCCTCAAACCTCTGTGAAGACACGTCTGTGATGCTGTGAGAGCAGGCCTGTGATGAAGTATCGGGTCAAAACTAGCTACGAACCAACTATGATCATCGGCGCCTCTCTGAGTGAGGTTGGACGGTTGCCCACTAAGAAATTATCAGCCCATATCACGCCACTTCTAGATAGGATCTCACACTAAAACGCCCACATAATGATCCCATAAAAGTGCTAGCAGAGGGAGCGTGGGTAGTTCTACATTGGACACAGATTTGGCAGCTAGCCTGTTGTCAGCCATCGCATCAGCTCTCCACGGGGAGACTCAAGTAAAGACTTGGTCAACCCATCAAGAAGTGTCTGCATCGTGTCTACATGTTATGACTTCCCAGTTATCAACTTACTTCACACCACATGATCACAATCCACAGACGAATCTCTATTTAACAATGGCAGAAAAGTGTGAGTAGAGCTGTCAGTGCGTCAAGTACAATTTTTTGTCCTCCCGCTTTTTTTTTTTTTAATCTCTCATAAATCCCCTTATGTAACACTAACCTCCACAATAAGATTATATTATACTGCTGCTACTAACTCAAAATGTTACATCATCTGAAATCAATATGAAAACATTTGCCAATGGCAAAGATAAGCTTTAACAACTATGAATCACAGGAGAGTACAGTCTATCTTAAAAGACGTTTTTGAAGTGGAGACCAAACACTGAAAGTGCGTATTTGGCCCAAGTTCCAGCCTAGTGAAGGAATTATTCAATGTGCTGCGAAGGCAATGCTTGTGGTGAGCTCACAGTCCTCTGCATCATGCGTAGCCCTCCTCATCTGTGCGTGAAGCGGGCAGGCTGGAGCACTTACATAACCCAGTTAAAATATACCCCAGTCACATGTAACGTTCAGCCCTGCAGATAGATATCCCACTGTCGCTTGAGCTGCTCTGGCAGCCGTTCAGACATTAGAGAGAGTAGAAACACACAAACACACGCACACACACACACACACACATGCACAACACACATGCACAACACACACAGAGACACTGAGAGCCATAAAAGATTTGACAGCGATTCGCTGCCAGACATTCTCAACTGCCTGCATGTGAACCGAACTGTCTGTGTGGAAAATGGTCAGGAAGCTTTCTCTCTGAGTGAGGTGCATGTGACTGACTGGAGCTGGATGGGGAGGAAGCCACAATGGGAGAGGGAGGGTAGATGACGGGGTGCCGGAAGTCCAACCCTTTAAAGTCACAAAAATGCGCCCAGTATCACTTCTCCTTTGACTACATAACCTCCAACACCAACTCTAAATGCTATTGGCTGAGCCTTGCCACACACAACTGGACCCCCCCCCCCCCCAACACTGCTGCAGCATGCCCACACTACGTGCAGTCACATTTCTCGTGTGTAGGTGGAGTTAATTCGGCGGAACTAACATTTACTGTAACAGGGTGTCACATCTGGAGGAGTGAGCTACAATAGTGCGAATTGGAAGATGCATTTTCTAAACAAGATTAAGGGTCCAGACTCACTGCAGCTTTGCCTGAATAGTGCAAGAAACGTGCATGTTTAGATTGTAAGATTCACTCCATGGTGATTTCAGGTTTTTTGTTAGTGTAATGTGGACCATCTGTGGAGATCATTATGAAACAAGATCATTTGGAGTGTTTTCTGTCTGAAAACTTTCAGTATGAGATCCAAGCTACAAAGCTGTACTTCAACTAGACTGATGACTGCAATAAGCTTTTAATCCTTTGTAGAGGCAGACATGCACAATTTATTTCAAAAGACACAAGGTGACTTGAAGCAGCTGGTCCAAGACCTTGCGAACTTTACAGGAAACATTATGTAATCATGTTATTACAAAGCTGTTATGAATCGCTGCAAGGACTGAATATTCTGCACCACCATCAATTGTGTCCGGCCAGTGCATGTGTCTTTAAAGTCTGACTCACTGTCAGGGCTCACATGTTGGTGTTTACGTTTGTATTCCCCGCAGCGATTTAGTTGTCGTTAATACGGTTATGGTTACATTCCACTCGGTCTTCTCCTCCCTCCGAGCTCAAACCAAAACCCGTGCTTGGGTAGCACTCCAGCTATTAGTGGTGAACAGTCATAATGTGAACGATGCTGTGGAAGGCCTGCTGATTGGTGTCCCACGTTGGAGACACAGTGCTCGGTGAGCAGCCTGCACACACACACACACACACACACACACTCACACGTCACTATAGGTCCAGATTTGGGCACAGGACAGCATATGGCCCAAAGCCAGGGTACACCGAGCTGAGTCATATGCATGGACAGCTCATGCACAGCAGGGGACAGCTGCTAGTAAGACAAGACACACACAAACATGTTCCCCTGCTCACAGCACCCAAGCACTCTCACATACGCACCCGTATCTACTTGCAGCATACGTGCAGGTAAGGACACACTCTCTCACTACACCACAAGCATGTAATACGAGGGTCAACTGAGGCTGTCGGCAAGCGCTCCGCACTCCAGTGAAAGTCTTCAACGGCTAGCTATTGCGTAAGACACTTCACCCTGTCTGAAAATGAGAAAAACATTTTTGCAATGTCTCATGCAATAAACTGTACACACATGCATGAGACCCCAAAAGGCGGCAGGGCTGCCAAACATTCTCAGTCTATAGGGTGAGGTGTGGCACTGATGCGCACCCACGCGCACACGTGCTGCGTTCTTCCGCAAGGGAGGGTTAGGCCAGATGTTTAGTGTATGCCCTGTAATAAAGTGGGTGTGAGTCTCTGATTTGGCTTTTATTTTTTATGAATGGGAGTGAGAGACAACCAATCTCTGTGGGATACAGAATCAGCCAGGCTCTTTGACAAATTGAAAATCACAGTGCCAGTTTGTGTTGTGTGACTCATCGCGGATCCTGACAGGAGGATGAGCAGATAAAAGAGTTGCCTTTGTGAGGAGATCGCAAATTGCTGCTGTTGTTCTTTATGCAGATGACAAATTGCGGCTCAATTGAATGGGGCCGGATTACTGTTAATACATGAACGTTCTTGGAGATCACAAAGATGATTTACTGAAAGATTCAGAACAGTCTGCGGTTCAACTCTGAAAAACACTTTCAACAAAAATCTGTTAAGTAGATGCGAGAATCAGTTACTCGTACTATGTCTGTACAGTTTAAAGTTCTGCGTGCATGTGCCTGAAATATCTCTCAGATCTGAAAAAAAAAAACGTAGATGTCTGTTTCCTGTGCTTTGAAGTGGATGTGATGTACTCTACAGTGACATGGAAGCCTTGAAGACAAAAAAGGGAAATGAGAGTTTGCTGGGAAGCTGTAGGAAGCTCTTGGTCGTCACAAAGTCTGGGGTCATTGGAGGATCTGGGCCTTCGGGAGCAGACTCTTTATTGGATGTTTTAAAGATTGGAGCGGTTTACAGGACAATTAAAATTCAACATTAGTGGCCCACTGGTGCCAGCAGGTGTGCCACCCCGGCATGCTTTATGGGTGCCTCCGGTATCTGTTTTGCAGGTTCTTCGCAGCAGGACGTGATTAAAGCGCAGCAGCAAAGTGTAAACCCACAGTTAGGAAGCTGGGCTGCTGGTGCCCTTGTCCTGCCCACTCCCCACTTTGACAGCTGCACATAAAACAAAAGTAGCCACATGTGTTCCTCTATGATCACTTGATCATAAAATGTGCTTAGAATCTAATTACCACGGCACAGGCTCATTGCAAAAAAAGCACAGAAGACACTCCAAGAAGTCCTTCTGCATTTTACGTCTGACAGATTTGCAACCAGTTGTTAGAACAGTCTGGGCAGCAGTCTTTGGCCCCGTAAACAACACGCAGTGCTTTTTCACATGTGACCCGTTCACTCCGCAGTCAGACTGTGTTGTTCTAAATTCTGTTTGTCCTCACTGACAATCCAGGCAGACGAGGAGAGGAGGCTGCTTATGCCTTTTGCGTTTGAGTGGGTGTCTCCGGGAGCGCACGTGATCTCGTTTGCTGTGAGAGGGTTCGTGACTCACTGGCTCCAGGCTCCAGGATCCTCGTCTGGCTCTGATCGAGTGCTCCTAATCCCACCCTCTCAGGCAGTCAAACAGAGGTCCTGTGAGTCATGCCTTTACCGTCACTGCGTCCAAAAAAATAAAAAAAGATGCAGCTTGAACACACTCTGCATGTCAATTGCAACCCCAATTACAGCCAGTGTTGTTCCTAAAAGGATTTACTTATTAAAGTTTAAAGGCTGGAACTTTTAAAGATGAGCAACGTGATGCAATTATTAATGACTTTGATTAGAATTCATCTGAATCTATGACTTAATCAATCACTCATGATTTAGAGACCTCTCGTGACTCATATACATGTTAACTGTTGATTTCAGCGGAACATTTACTCAAGTGCTCTGCTTTAGTACAATTTTTAGGTACTTGCAGTTGACTTGAGTATTTCCATTTTATGCTTCACATTTCAGTGGGAAAATATTGTACTTTTTACTTGACTACATTTTCCTCCCAAAGCTATAGTTACTAGTTACTTTTCAGAAAAATGGGAGGATTTATGGATTCCATTACCACAAAAAAAAAAAAATATATATATATATATATACAGCAGATAACTTCCATCACGCCATCTTGGCTAACTGTGACACTGCTGCTCACATTAATGCGGCAACAACAACGATCCAATAATATAATAACACTGTGAGAGGCCAATCTGCATGATAAATACTTTTACTTTTTATACTTTAAGTACATTTAATTGTTTGCTGAGTAATTTTATAGCGTGGTTTTGTTTGTTTGTTTGTTTGTTTTTTACTTAAGTAAATGATCTGGATACTTTTTCAATCTCTGGTCAAATGTATTAAAGGAAAACGACTGTCTAGACCAGACGGGCCAGACAATCTTTGTTTAAATATAGTCTGCTCAAGTGTCCTGGAGCAAACTCTTACATGAGCGATCACAGTTGTTCCTGAAACTGCTGACTGTGCCTTTACCGGGCTGCTCGGCTTACTGAGATGCCACAAGTCAGCCGCCATCATCCAGATGATATAATGAGGAGGAATTTCTGTAGAATGACCAAAAGTAGCCCTGGATTGACTTTACACCCAGCTGCTGAAATGAAACCGATCCGCGTGTCCACGTGTTTGTGTCATTTCCATGTCGTTTGCATATGTAAACCGGCCTCGCCTATCGCTCCGCAGCTGTGCGTGGGGAGGAAGGCGATTTGTCGCTCGGGCCCGTCTGAGGAGCAAATGGCAGAGCCGGTCCCCCGTAGCCCCGCCCCCACCCAGACACGTTGCCTTGGGAGAAGCAACACGGGCCGATCGCTGGCTGAGCTGCCTCCTCACTCGCACGCCGCACGTCCAGCACATCAGCTGCCTTCTGCCCCGACAGCCCCGCTGGATTTACCGCCGAACAAAGGACGCGTGAGAGACCAGCCGCTCCATCCTGGGAAGGTAGGCGACCCTCGCTCGGTGCAGATCTCTCCGTGGTCGCCGGGGCCATCGCGCGCGTGTGTAGAGGTGAAATAACGAGATGATTTTTCTTTTTTTTTTTTTTTTTTTTTAAAGCATCCAGAGGAATTTGACACAGACACGATGATCGGAAACAGGCAGTAATTCGTGTGGAAGGATTAATAATATGCCATTACAGTTTAGGCAATGACAATTCTAATTCAATCCGTCTGCCTTTCTAGTTTTATATAATCTTAACGGTGCATGTTGCCAAATTTACTGTGACTAACGAGGAAGTCCATTGTGTCTGTTACCCAACTGATTTGAATCCAGCGTTTAGGCGCATTGATCCGATGACAGGACTTTTTTTTTTTTTTTTTTTTTCCTCTAGGGACATAGATAATGAACCTCTGAACGAGACAATTTCCAACAATACAATTGATGTTCATCACCTTTTTAAAAAAAAAAAAAAATGTGAGTGTACATCTGTTAAGTGGTGGGCATCGCTATTCAGGTGGCCAACCTACACAGGTAGACGGAGACACTGAGATCATAAAGGCTATCTGGAGTGTTAGTGTTTCTTTTTCTTTTCTTTTCTTTTTTTTAATCAAAGAAATGGGTGTCATACAAAAAAAAAAAACCATATGTGTGAATATGAATTTCTATCAGGGACTACTGAAAGACTGCAGGCCTGTGTGGTGTGTTCAAAGGCCCGGGACATGTGTATAATTGGACGAGTGTGGTTTGATTTGTATGTTGTTTTATCATAGAATCAAATCAGTGGTAAAACACGTCAGGACACTTAGTTAACGCCATATCCTTTCTGTTGTATTGAATGTATGTGATGTAATTTTTAACCGGGAAGAGAAAGGACAAGGGGTCGTTTTTTCACTGATATTGCACTGGTGTGTCTTCTTATAGAGAAGCACAAATATGTGACTGAGAGGATCGTCTTATTATGCAGCTTTATGGGATCTGGTAAGGCATACTTAGGGTGTACTAGAATATGACGTTCCATAAAAGTTTGATAACGAACACTTGGCACAGACATTGCAATGCTGTGGCTCGGAGTAAGATAAAAGATTCTTTCTAGCATACCTGAATGTGTGTTACTTAATGCTTGTGTGGTGTAACCATTTAGAGTTGAATATTAAAAAACTAGAAAGAAAAAATCACTTTCTTTAAAATCCTTGCTTCTATAAATCTTGAATCTTGAGACTGTATAATTCCAAGCTCAGGACCTTCTGATGTACACTGGGCATTTCCGGCCACTGCAATAACCTTTTCATTGCACTTTGTTTTGTTTTCACTAAAACCGGTCAACTGTGGCCTTTGTTACCCAGAAGCCATATTACAACCAGCAATCGGACACGTCAAAATTTTCTTTCTTTTTTTTTGGGGTCTTCTGTGTTTGTGTTATGTTAGAGCGTGTAAGATCAGTAGATCTCCTCTCCACCCTCCTCTGTAACAATAAAATCAGAAGGTGGCTGTCTTCAGACAAAGAACAAGGGAGCAATTAACTCTCCTACCCTCAAATTTCACAGGAAACAAGTGACATGCCAGGCGTTAACCATTCAAACACCAAAAATAATCTTTGTGCTGAAAATGCTGTTCTCACTTCTGTTATCTACTACTCGCTGAGGAAACATGTTGGAGAGATGTAAAGGTCCCACAAGTAATTAAGCATCCGTGAAGAGAATTTAGTCAGAGGGGTTTTTATTCAGGAGGCAGTCTTTATGTTGTGAACAGACAGTGCCAGTCTCTCCTTTTGTAGAAATCCCTCTCTTTCCTCCCACGTGTGTCACTTGTGTTGCTGGGTGGTCTGCAGTCAGAGCCACTGGTCGTCATGGTGGCAGACCCCCGCTCCTTTTGAGTAAACAACCTAACAGTGTTCATGAATGAGTGTGGCTGTAGCAGCTGGCAGCTGATAGATCAAATGTAGAAATGTGTTCTCGTGTGACTATATGATGTGGGGATTTACGATGACACTAAAAGATTCAAGTCTCCCTGGGTTTTTGAGGGCTGCACAGGGATGTTGTGGACACTACGATGTGTGGTGGTGGCTAGTTCATGTTTACTGGCTCAGGTGTTGCATCTGCAAACAAACAGGTCATTGTGGTCTCAACAACTGTGCTCTCACTGCCACCATCTGCTCAGACCGCTCTGCTGGGTCTCTGCCTGTATTCACGTATGCTTGGTTTGAGGTGCGGTGTTTTTGGAGGGTTTTCTTTTTTTTTTTTTAAACCCAGACAAAATTTGAAGTACATTTCATTTTGGGTTCTGCTGCATATATTTATGCTGGTATGAGGCTTGAATCAGTTACTTTGTAGCTACAGTTTGTCATCTTCATCATGGTGCGTTCTGCTTTTTACTCCTTTCTGTGTTGCTCCATTATAGTAACAATGAATTTCTCTCTGTCAGGTCAGTGATGGTCAATGCTAGTTAGAGCCTGCAGCCGAGGATGTCTGCTACAGATTCGGACAACTCCATTGACTGGCTGGCTAGTGACAATGAGGACAATGAAAGCGAGCTGGAGTCTGACTGTAACAGAAAGCACAGCCAGACAGAGGCTCCTCCATCCCCTACTGCCCCGCTACACCTGGGCCCATCTGACAGCAGCTGCCGCCGGAGCAGCGAGGTGAAGGAGGCCGACGGCAACTGGAGCGGGGTCACGGAGGCCTCCGGCCGGGGCTCTCCCCCCGGCCGCACAGAGACATATAACAGCGCCATCGGACTGTGTAAAATACAGCAAGGAGAAAAAACAAATGGCAAAAAAGCTCCACAAGCACTGAAGAGACCTCACAGCTCCACAGAGGAGGAGTGCAAGGAACGGCAGCTCATTTCCAGCGTGTCAGAGAAAGACAGGATTTTCAGCAGTAAGGTGAGCACCTCTGTGACACATGCCTGTTCCCCACAGGAGATGGTTGACGGTGTCAGCAAAAGTAGAGCGTGCCCTGTCACCTAGATTGACTCCCCTGCTGGCTTTGAAGAGTTCCTCATGCATGAAATTTCCAGTAAAGATGACCCTACCCTTTAACTCCTTTAAGTAGAATTAGTCACGTATTTCTTAAGAATTGGAGTCATTCTATCCTAAGTCAAACACAGTAAATAAACAGATTAATAGGAGGAGTGTAGAGTTCCTTGAATCATGTTGAGCAACATTATGATATGATATCGGCTTTTCAGACTGTTTTTTAACACATTTTGACAGATATATCACTTATAAATGAATCTGTTGTCATTTCCAGTGCATGGAGCTACAATGCTACATTCATCCCCTGTCATTAATCTTGAATGGCCTTCGTTCAGGGAGATACAGAGGACGTAAGTCAGTCATTTCATATCTTTTTCTGTTTTTGTCTTTGGAAAAATCTCAGTAGATTCATACTGTTTAACACAACCATTTTTCACATGAGCCAACATCCCCGCGTCTCTGCGTGTCTCTCTTTGCTCCTGTCTTTCTTCTGTCTCAGAGAAAAACAATAGACTGGATAGACAGTTAGCCACTTTTTATTGAATATGTGGCCCCGAGTTATGACAATGAGATGCCTGAAACATGTATTGTTGTAGGGCTATCAAGTGACCACAAGTATTTCCTGTGTGTGTGTCCATCTTTTATAATGGAGCTCATTTTGGGTAAAGGTTCAATTTGCAACAACACTGTTCTTAAAGTTCCCTTTAAAAAAAAACACACATTTAAATGTTTGTGTGTTGTTTTTTTAACCAGTTGAGAAGAGGCAATGTAATACTTCAGGCTTCCTTGTAAATTAGCTGCTTGGCAGAGGCGAGTGAGAACATACTGTACTACAGTCTCCAGTAAAGCAGCTGCTGTGTGTGAGTCGTCAGATAGGTATAACACAGGTCCCTGTGAGATAGCGCCATGTTCAGACTCTGAAACTGCTTGGTTTGGGATCTTTGTCAAACCAAAACCTTGTGTGACCCAACACTTCCTGGCCACAGAAGCAGGGAGTCTGTTCCCTTACACACATTTCACAAAATCCATCTGCTCGACAGACTCAGCCCTGCTGTCAACACAGTTCATGTGGCTCATGATACCACTTTCTTCTTTTCCAGGACTCAGCAGTTTCCAGGAGAGTGTGGCGATGGACAGGATTCAGAGGATCATGGGTGTCCTGCAGAACCCCTGCATGGGGTAAGTGTCCTCAGCATGACCCACATACTGTTCTACATGCAACGATGAGCTCTATCGTCTCATAGTTCAATATATCTCCTATATATGTATATTAGCGTAGCTACATTTCGAGACATGTGTGTGCTTTGCCCAGCCCGTGTTTTTTGCAAATGTTTTATGTTTATTGAAATACAAAACCTTTGTTGCTTCGGCGCTTCCTCCAATCAGATCAGAATCACAATTGCAATACATTTAACCGCTACAGTACATACAATTACGCCGGCTAGAAATGGCGTTTGCTATCTGTGGGTCAAAGTGGTCTCCAACATGTCCATGACACATGGTTCACAGCAGGTTGCCCTGCAAGGAGCCGCTACCCCCACGCATTCAGGATAAATTTACTGCAGAGATGGCTGGGTCTCACTATAGCTGGGCATCTTGTTAAAAATGGATCAGGCCCCACTGTGGGAGCAGCACACTTGTGTCTGCTTCATTATCTCTCCACTGGCCAGACGGTATAATAGAGAATGATATCACCCCTTCAAGGAGAAAGTCCTGGTCCCCTGGTCATTTTTAAAGGATTGGATTTTTTTTACATTTGTTTTACATGATAAAATAGCAAATGGCTAGCATCCTCGGGTGCTTTAGCATCTGATTTTGCACACTTAACCAGTAGGTAATTTGATTGAAATCAATATCACAATATCTATAAGAATATTATTATAAAAAATTATATAGCAAATAATAAAACTGATGTCGATTGCAGTATACCTGACATGATGGAAAGCTAGAAAACAAATGTATTATCAGATCCCAATGTGACATCTTCAAAATGTTTTGTTCAGTCCAGAACCTAATGGGATTTTATTTACAATGATAGTAAAAAGCCGAAAGTCCTCCTATTTGAGAAGCTGGAACCTAGTGATTATTGCCTATCAAAATATTTGTCAAGCAGTTCTTATTGACTGAGTAACCAAACAATAAAAAATAATCATTTTTAAGCCTAAATTGGACAACAACATTTTTTTTAGAGAAAGTCCTGAATTTAAAGCAACACTTCTGATACCTGTATGGGAAGCAAAGTGTGTCCTGCCGGGCAGATAGTCACTGCGAGGCTCTGCATCAAGGTTCACTGATACACGATAAAGTGCTGCTGAGTGTGGCACGAACTAATTGGAGCCCTCACCCACCAGCTGCTGCCTTCATATGGGAGACAAAGAGTGGGTGTGGCAGCCTCCATGCAGACAACCGGGGCAGAGGCTGGAAGGTGGACTATACCCCGCCCCTCCCTCTCTCCGTCGCTCCCTGTGCCTGCTCTGTGTTGCCAGCTGGCAGCCCCTGCAGCAACACAATGGTAGATAGGATCAAAGTGACTTTTTTAGCAGTCACTGTTGCGTATAATCTTTCACATGAATTTAACATGCTCTGAATGGAGTATAGCAGGAAGGCCCTGATCATATGACACGGGCTAATCCCTACCCACCATCTGGTTTTGACAGGTGGTAGTTAATGGGACGCTGCTCTTTTCCCACCTTCAACGGGAACCGCGTCACCACGACTAGTTTGTATTCAGAATGACGCTGTTGGAGACCGTTGTGGCTTTGGTGTTTATATTTAGAGTGAAGCAAAAGTATTATGCGTTAGGCCACGTGTAAGCTTAAAACACGCGAGAAATGTACTTACATGTACTTGCAGCCTTGGCTGAGTGAGTGTGAGTGTTCACACGCTGTTCACGATTGCATATTTCCTGTGTGAGCTTGATGGGGAGATAAGATTTCAGAGAAGAGGTTGGCAAAATGTTTGAGTAAATATTTCTATCTCTCTCTTTTTCTTTCTCTCTCCTCTTCTCCTACTTTCCTTCTTTTCAGGGAGAAATATATTAATATCATTCTTAAAATGGAGGAAATGCTGAAGAGCTGGTTTCCTAATGTAAAACTCCAAGACCAACTTGCTGTCACGCAGACAGAGGAAGCCGCTGCCACCAAGAAACCGAAGGTAAAGTTGTAAAAAAGCAGAACTGTTGTGTAAGAGCTCTTCGGTTAGAAAAGGCCTGCTGCCAAGAACATATGGTGACGATGTAGTGAAGAAGGGACGAAAATATCTATTATTTAAACACAGGTCTGGGACAGGAAAGGGAGGATTAAAGGCTATTTTTACTGAGGTATTACTGCAGTCTCAGCTTCGCTAAGAACAATGACAGGAGAAAAGGTAATTTTGGAGTAGTGTCCCTACAGGGATAGGAAAGGTCAGAATACTCTGGAACATTCCTCTGCATTTAATTGGTGAGGATTTATTTCTCCTGACGCCCTCCAATAAACAGGTACCATTTTCGTTTCAGTCGCCACAGACAAGCTATTTCGTTGTTTAGTAACTGGTCTTACTTACTTACTGTAAAAGTATAACACAGTAAATTTAAAGCTGCTATAATCAATATTTTTTAAATTAACATTGGATAAAATTACTATTTATAATGTGAAAAGAGTTGATCACAGTGACGAATGCACAGGGAATTATCATCCAATTCTGCACTTCTCGGCTCTACAGGGCATTTTAGCATCTTCTGGCTCATTGTGTTAATGTTCCAGCTCATGGCCTTAAGATTTAAGTTCAGTCTCATTGATGTCATAAGCTTTGTCTTCAGCCACAACTGACAAGCTGTTTTTCAGCAATAATGCTCCGATAAATCCGCTGTACGGTCTCTGTCCAGCACCAAACAGCAGAGAGAAGAAGTCAGTGACTAGCTAGTGAACACAGTGAAACATGTAGCCGCTAAAGAGCCAGATATTTTTCTCGGGAGTTGGTAGAGACCAAAAAAGAAGCAAAAAGAAGATTAAAAACTTGACTTACGTCTTGCAGGTGGCCAGAAACACAGCTCCAGATGAATGCTAATGTTGCTCTGTGTCTACTGGAATTGTAAATAGGTGACTGTTTGCTAACAAATTAGCCATTTTAAAAGGTGATGATATTTCAGTGTTGTATTTACAGCTTGTTGCACCGCCCCCATGTAATAAATAAATAAATAAATAAATAATTGCAAGTTTAAAGCCAAAAAAGTGTGTAAAAATTTTGTATGTGATTATAACATCTTTCATGGTACTCTTATGGTGTACTATTTGTATAAAAATCAAACAGCCCCATGAAAATTGGTGCGAAATCTGTTGCTTTCAGCCTATTCATCACAGCGTGTCCAGGTCAGACAAGACCACTGGGGGGCACCAGAGCTGGAAAGTTTCAAATTGTAGTGGCTTTTTAAAAATTATTTTTTTAGGGTGCCTTTAATATTCTGATGGGGACATTAGATGAAAACTAACTTTCCCAACTAACTCTCACCAGTTTATAGTTTTCTTGTTGATCAGTGGGCATTGATCCGGACATATAAACTACTAAATGAATTAAACTAAACCACGTTTCCTTCTTTCCCAACAGCTATCTCCAGTGACCACCAGTGCAGCCGTGAGCCCCGTCACCGCGAGTGATCCTCAAGTCGGTGCCAAAGCCCTGAGAGTAACCGACCTCACTCCTGCTGGAGCCTACTCCGCCAGTAACCTGAAGTGGCTCCACACGTCACCCATCTGCTCCCCCACAGCAGAGCAGGCCCAGGCTGGCCCCAGGCACCTGCTGTCCCCCAGAGACAGAGACCTAACCCAGGATAACGCTGTGTCCTCCAGCACAGACACCCACACTAAGACAGACTCGGTGCCCAGAGGCCTTCCGCCAGGCAAAATTAATGCGCCCTGTCTAGAGAGGCTCCTTAAGTCGACAGAAAGCATCATCACCCGTAAGGAGACACGTGGTGTGAAGGACAGCAGCTGGTCCTAGTCTACACAGAAAGCTGGGTGTCCAGCTGTAAGCACCGCACAGCCCAGCCTCGCCTTGCCCACCTTGCCGGGAGCCAGTCAGCTTGCTTAGCCCATTCCAGCCTTCAGGGGAGACAGGCGCCTTCAAAAGGGACATCACAGATTCCTCTTTAATGTGGAAGAAGTGTCGACGAACATGTTGTACTCTCTGTATGGGAATGTGCCCTCTCTGACATGACAAGTGTCTGCTTTTGTTCCCTTTTGTTGACTTATCTTTGTTTTTTGTTTGCACTCTTGAATAGCGTGTGTGAGAGTGGGAAGGATAGATTTCACATGCCGAGATCACCAAAGCTTGTGATTTTACAAGTGAAATGTTCCCACTGGCTTGTAGATGCAATAATACAGTTTGAGTATCTGTGAAACCGCCATTATGCCTGAAAGGGAAAGAACTGCAGGAGTAGTTAGTGCTGGAAGGGATTATTTCAGATATCCAGACATGTCAGAGGTCTACATATTGTTGTGCTGAAACTGTGGGTGAAATGTGATGTTACCCCCCCCCCCCCCATGACTCCACTCTTAAGTTTATTGATGTGACTGTTACTCATTTGTATACTTTATAAATAAGTCTTTTGGTACAACTGTTCTACCTCAGTGGGCACCACGTCACGGTTATTGAGTAGGAATGTGAACGCTACGTTCAAAGTCTGGACACCTCACCAGATCTGCAGTGAGCCAAACGGCCTCTGTCAGCGAGGTCTGCAGCACGAGTCGTCCTGCTTGTACAAACAGAGGATGCTCTCTCCATGGGGATGCTCTTGTGGCCTGACTGGTGCCATTGTAAAGAATGTCAACTGCAGATTTCTTTTTCGAGTCTCCCAGTAGAAGGCAAACAGTGCCTGTAATGTCAAGCTGTGCCTGTAAGCCAGTTTAATAAAGAGAGAGAAACCATTCAGAATACCTGCTCCTCTGTGGGATGTACAAATCAGGAATTCTCACTCTCCTGCCATTTTCCTTTTATTGAGTAAATTATTCAGATTTTGCCAACTACTTGCTGTGGTGGAGTAGAACAATTCTTTTATTTTGCCACAGAACTGGACAGTATGCTAGACCAGCAGAGAGGGACAAGGTATTTCTCTGTGTAAATCTTACAGAATGGTTGTCAATTTACCCTGAAAAGTGGCCTTTATAGTGTGAAATTTTATACTTTCAAAATAAATGTGGTTATATTTGTTTGATTCAAAATGCCTACAGATTGTTTTTTTATTGTGGTTTTCTTAATACTAGCTGGTAGAAGTGGACTTAAATGTAGATTATCCGCATTTGTGCAAGGGTTGCTTGTCTCAGGTGTTTTTGCTCTTAAATTTCTCCCAAAAGAATCTTTAGTCTTAGAAACATTTTCCACAATTATATTATATATCTCTTTGTTGTAGTGTTTCACTCACATCTTTCACCTTTGTGCTGAGTGAAATATTCACTTTGCAGTAATATAAAAAGGCATGTTTTAAAGGGTAAGGCACGGGGGGGAAAGACCAACTGTGTCAGCAAAAGGAATCTATGAAATAGCCCATTGTAAGTCTTAGCCAAGCTCTAAAGCTGGTCAATTAATTATCAAAGAACCCCAAAGAAAGGGTGCTATCTGATTTGTATCACAGTTAGACCAATTATCGGGTAAGTCGACCGGGAATTCTCAAAGGGAGCTTACTTCCTGAGGGAATAATAAGAGTTATTGTTTGTAAGGAGGATGTAAGGATGCCGGATGTAATTTTCAGAGCAGTTCTACTGTAAGGGAAATCTCTGCTTGTACAGAAGTTCAGTGAAATATGCCCGCTTGGTATCACTTCACATTTCTCAGAAAGTTATGCCACTGTGGGTTTTTTTTTTTTTTTTTTTTCCATACATACACCGATCTACGTTCACATACCTGTAGACACATCAGACAGAATTACAACAATGTGACCTGCCTGTACGACACAGACAATGACAGCTGATGGAATGATAATGATAGTGGAAATGACAGGTATACGAGCATCTTTCTCAGTAAAAAAAAAAAAAAAAAATCACAGGAATGCCTTTGCATGTGTAAAATATCAGGCAGATTTGAAAATTGTGCAGATTAGCACGCTGCTGGAGAAACAGAAGATTTTGACCGTGCTACATTACATACATTCCTTATAGTAGCAGTTAAGTCCACTTTCTAAAGTTCTGTGTGATGTAAGACACACAAGACTCCTGCTGCCTGAAGCTGTGCTATAATCTTTGCTTCTTAGAAGAAGATATACCTTTTCTGGCCGTAGACATGCAGTATCACTGCCAAGTAGACTTGAGATGACTACTGCTTCTAAATGTAGAACAGAATACTGCCATCTATAGGTGAAGACCTAAACATGAGTTCACCCTATGTTGCTCTGCAAGCAGAGTGAGAGTATCTCTGAGTGTAAAATACATTATGCATTAACATAGTGTATCATGAAAGCAGTTTTCTTCTTTTCCTAATTCTCATTTGCAAAAAAATACACTCTCTTGAAAACTGCTCTATTATGGCACTTTCAAGTCACTTTTATTTGTCAAAGCTAGTCTGTGTGAGTTTGAACATTTTTTGCAAAACCACTGATACCTCAACTGTGGATTCGGTTTCACTCAGCCCATGCCAGAGCTATTTTGTTCTCTTCTGTCAGCTTAGGAACATGGTGTATTCACAGAGGGTGAAAACACAAGTCTGAGGGAGTACCGTGGCCTGGAAAACAATCTGTCAGGAAGTTAAGGAGATACAAAAAAATGGTGGGGGTCTACTACTTTTTAAAATTTGTAATTCTCTGAATTACACAGTATAGTCACGTGTCTCTTTTACCAGATTAAAAGGGGTGATTGGCAGGAGGTGGAGGGGTTGATTATCCAGACTGCATTGTTTCAACATTACCGCCCCAGATTCCATCTCCCAGGGTGAGGCTAATGGTCTGGAGTCACGTGCACAGAAGACCTGACAGCATCTATATCCAAAGACAGCTGGCACAGATCTGCCTCGCACTCGTTCTGGAAAAGGGAAGTTGTTATGAATGATAGGAAGAGCTGCACCAACAAAAAGGCACCTTTCTCATAGAACTCTCTAAGGGAGTTGGAGCAAATTACATTGTGCATTGATAAGGCTGCCAGTGGTGAACATGTGATGTGTTGGGTAATCGCACAGAAAACAAAGGACAGGGAATATAAATGTAATCAAAGAAGGAGAAGGGATCTGCAGATTAATAAAAATATTTTATCTGGGTGTATTACAAAACAAAAATGTGAGGCCATGAAGGGCTACAAGGACATGCTCTAAAAATATGTTCTTTGGAGGACACTTCTCATATTTTGTGTATTTTTAAAGAAAATAAAAATAAGGGTTGTTCTGCATTTCTGGAAGCCTGAGAACCCAAAAAAATGCAAGTCATGTTCACAGAAAAATCAGCAAGTGTCAGAATACAACATAAGTGTCAATGAATTAAATCCACATTTGCTCAGTTAGGTGTGTAACTACATAAGTAGCACTGGTAACATTATAGACCAACATTACCATGGACAACAGATCGTATTTCCATTTTAAAGGTGGAGAGAGGTTATGCTTTACAAAACTGATTAAGGTCAGTGTTTTTTTTTTTTTTTTTTGTGGTTGAGGCTATGTGTGGGCAAAACTACAAAGACTAATTATTACTGGAGGAGCAGAGATGGGAGCCTTTTGTTGAAAGCTTTCAAAGGCGAGTGGGACAGAAAAAACGGAAGATGGAGGAGGACAGGTCAATGGTTCCAGATGCAAAAAGCCGGAAGGAATAATAAATAGAGCTTAATTCTCTCCAGCTACCCTTTCATTGTAAATTGGCCTTGATTTGAGCTCCAGTTGAGTGTGAAATGACAAGTCAGTGTGGTGTCGAACAGGAGCCAAGGTGGCGGTGCCTCACTCTGCTGCAGTTTTTTTTTACGTACTGTATCTATGTAATTCATTTTTCAAGTCTTCCCAGACAGAAAGAGGCAGATGTGAAGTCACCTCCCAACAGCTAACCACCCAATCAGACGATGAATACAGAAAAAAATATCCAAGTCAAAAGAGCATTGTGTCTCTCTTCATGCCATAAAATGGTCTAACTGCCAGATAATTACAGCATCTCCCCTGCAGACCCTTTAAAAAATATTCTTCAAGCTGTAAGACTCAATTTACCAACGACATCCTCCTGTAATGCAACAGCTAGATGCAGTCTGTGTTAATGCTCACCATGGCTGTAGCCTTTAATCGGGCAATTTTAAAAGGCAGGCACGACCACACAGTCATCACAAGCACAATTATATTCTGTGACCAAAAGTTATTTGCTATAAGCAGATTGTAAGCCATTAGCATCTCAGAGCAAGACAGAGATTAGCCGCTCAGTTATTAAGCATAAATGTCCAAAGCTTAATGGTCACTTGAGTTTTTGGAAACAAAATCAATGCCCATTGGTTCCCTTGGAAAATCAAACCCGTGACATTTTTTTCTTTTGCCGAGGAGTCCATCGACACAGAAAAGTGAATCGCCGGCTTCCTCTGGGCTTTACTGGTTGTTGGAGCAGCAGGAGCAGAGGAAGAACAGCGTGTTTCAGAACATTCTGCAACTTCGCATGAGAATGTCACACATTTTGATCTGATCCCTGCAAAGCAAAAAAAAATGAACTCATTATGTTATTATGAACCGTACAGCTGATTCATTCACACACTACAGAGATAATGGTCTCATCTGTCAGAGGACCGAGCACCTTTAATTAAGAGAGAACTGTGAACCCAAAATATCCTCTGCTCAATTATCAGAAGAGCAAGTTGTACAAAGGATGGCGCAGCCTCTGCAGTCTGTGGCCGCTTTTCACTGGGGAGTGTCTCGATTTGCCAATCAAACCACAGAGCAGTTTGCATAAACACTGGTGAGGTCTGGTCAGTCATTGTCTCTGCTTCGGTTCACTATAAAAACATGGCAATTAATGGGACATGTTACAAAACAAATTTATTTTTTATGGCTTATTATTTATTATTTACAGCTCAATTCTACTGTATATTGATGTGGATAAATCAATGCTTCATAAGGCTTGTTGCTGTTTCACCCTGATATTGCTGTGGGAATAATCCGGTCTCCGGAGCTAAATGATCACCAAATATATTGATCAATGATACAGACGACATTAGCCTCTACAGCTCAGCACAATGCTATTGATTTTGCCATCTGCAATAAGTTATCTTCAGCCTTTTTAGGAGAAAAAGCAATGTTCAAAGAGCACTGTTGCTATTCTGCATTGGTCTTCCCGGCAGGATTGATTTTGAATATATCTTCAGAAACCAACAGCAAAAACCAAATGTATATGAATTGTACATGCACAGGAAACTGACATGAATAACATGTGAAATATGAACATAATGTGGAAGCTAAATCATACGTTAGTAGTTGTCGAGGAGGCTATTATAGACCTGATATATTGTTCACAGAGCATGCTCACAGCAGAAGTGATGGGGATCATAGATGAGAGTGAAGTGAATAAATGAATAAATGAATGATAGATATTCAACAATGTTTTAAAACAGACTAGATAATTCGGAACACTTGCTCAGTATGTTCTTATAGTGTGGTCAGCTGTCACCGATTTAATATCACCACTGAACATCTTACACAAGCTTTGTCTTCCACGGGTTAATTTGTATGCAGTTTTTCGAGATGTTGACCTTCTGCACCTCAGAGACCAATTACGTGAGTGTGGCATCATCAAGCCCTCACACCACAACCAGCTACATATTGCCACCTAATTACCTGTACTTAACTCGTGTAGCAGAGGAGCAGAACTGATTCTCGTGGGCTTTTTCTTTCCTTCTCCTGCAAGACCCAAACCACTCTTTAAAAGAACAAACAAGAGGCATTTTAGCCCAGTGCATTACGTGAGAATTCCCAAATGCAGTATGTGTGTGTGTGTTTTAGCATTATACCGGAGGGATGGTACAGTATGGACCACAACACTCTCAACAACTACTTCACACAGTCAGATAACCAACTCTTTCTTGGTAAAAACTTTGACAACTTGACAAATGTTCTGAATTTAGGAAAATCATTGTGAACTATGTATGAAAATGGATTGTGAAATACATCCTTTCCACATTAATTAAGAATAATAATATCGCTTCCACTGCTTTATTGCCACATAAGTCAGTGCCCCATTTTAAAGCTTTGTCAGATCCACTGTTGTTTGTACAGCTGCAAAACCCAACCTTGATGAAAAGGTCAGCCATTTAAACGACAGGCCTCTGCCTTAAAGAGGCGCACTAGTCACTAGTCCTCGGTATCCTAATGAGCAACAACTGCCACCTCCCTTGGGTCTAATCATGCAGGTACAGGGGATGCAGATTGCTAAGGATGAGGCATAGAGGGGGATGAGCCCACTAATACAGACATACCACTCCGTGACATATCAAGAACACGGAGCCTAAATATGGCCACCCTTCATTACATCTCATTTCCAAGAATAGGGAGCACACAGTGCTCTTGTAGGTATGAATAATGGAAGCAGCCTCCAGGAGCTCATTTCCAGAGTGATCATCATGCTAAAGTATGACCCAATGATCACACAGATAAAGTGAGAGGCTGACATTCATGATTAATGCCCTCTGGTCTGTCTCCAGAGCTACACAGCCTCCTCTGTCAGATCTTCTGACAGCTCTGTTCCCCAAGCACACAGCATCAGACGCTCACATAAAATAAGGGGCACTATGAATCACTGGAGCCAGGAGACACATTATATAATATATATTGTTGACATTTGTCCCTGTGCGCACAGTTAGCTGTAATATCAGACGTATAATATATATACAATAACCACACAAAACTGAAAGGAAATTCATGTGACATATGGTTGATTGTTGTAAATATATGACAAATCCATTCACTGTAAGAAAACCAAATCTTAGCCTAATCTATGCTTTGAAGGGAGATACATTCATACACAATCCATATTTATTTAGTCACATATTTAAACAAGATACATCTTGTGAGGCGTATCAGCTTTTTTATCAGTTCCTTTTTTTGCATGTTGATAAGGCTATATTTTTTGTCTGTGTATGCAACTCGTTATTTGCACAAAATACTGTAAACTATTCTTGGTCTATGGAATATGTTGAATATAAATATAGATACATAAATATATAATTAAATTAATTTAATTTATATTATTATAGTATATTACTTTTAGTTAAATTTAGCATATTCATGTTTCCATTTGAACTAAATTAAATGTATTTTTGTATCTTAATGCAGATATCTTTTTTATAACCTGTTTGTGACATTTACTGATTACTGTTCTCAGTTTTATTATATATATCCTTTATAGCTTTAGACTAAAATAAAGATAAATTCAATTCTTCATGTTGCCCACTAGGTGACACTGTTGTGAAAGAAAAACAAACTCATTGGAGTCCAACCAGTGCAACTTTTAAAGGTACTTTTTCTTTTTCAGTTTACAATGCTCTCAACAGCTCAACTAGGAGGCAACATAAGTATACGAAGCCACTTGCAGCAGAGATCAAATGCTGTCGTGAATGGAGAAATCTTATAGTTTTGGATACTTTAACAAACACATGATAAATATCAAAAGTTTATGATGTGATTGTAGAAGTTATGCGGGGAGCTCACAATTCAGATTTACCTGCAGGTGACTTATAGTAAAATTCTTACTGAGGAGCATCATTTAAATCTGCCTGCCTCATGAAAACCACATCACATATCACAGTTTGGCCTCCCGACACATCACTGAGTCAAGCACTGCTTCACAGACACCTGTATCTCTGCTGATGAAGGACATGGTTTTGTGTTACTTACATGCAGCATGCGATTTTATGACAGCGTGCCTTATTTGTCTGCGTGAATGGACCATCCATCAGGTCATCTCACCCCAAGTCTGCTGGAATCCCGTGATCCCATAGCCCCATCGCTGGTCGACCACAGAAGTGATCCCAGCATACCAGCTGTGACTCTGCTACATGAGATGCCTCAGGCATCACTGTAACGCCTGACTGGAAGGCATGTCATTTCACTCTCTGCCGATGACGAAGCTACAAAGGACGCAGCTCATATTTCAGTGAGACAGGGCTGAAATATTTACAGTCACCAGCCTGGGGATAGACTCCATCAGGCTGAATACAGACGAGTGACCCGAGCGTGCTCTAAATGTTTTCTCTCATCTCATCTTATGCCAGTAACTGACAGGGTTGTCATTAAACAGAAACATCCTGCTGTAGTACTGTAGTGTCACTGTTCAGTATGTGTATGCTCTAATAAGGACTGCAGATTCATCAGAGTGATATTTTCCATTTTAATATGACAGTGGCAAATTTAACTTTAAAAAAAAACAGAACTTCATTAATAGAGGTTGAAATAAGCAAAATATATAAACTCAAAATGCTTTTTCAAATTATTATTCAAAGTATTTATTGAAAGAATAATCTAGTACATGCCAAGTTCAATTATTTTTAAGAAGGGAAGGGTAACTCAACAGACTCTTCCCAGTCTAGAAATCTATGTGTTGCATGTATCCTGCTGCCTGTGTGCTTTAATTTACTCAAAATGCGAACATGAAATAACAGAAATGCAATTTTACAACTAGTTTTGGGTGAAAATTTGTGTATGTGTGTTTGTGTGTGTGTGTGTGTGTGTGTGTGGGGGGGGACATATTGTTTCGTGCCTACATCTTTCTTCTTTGTTTTTTTCTGTATCAACACTGAAACTAAAATAGTCTGTAAAAAAGAGCTGCTTGGGCTCAGAGACTATACATTTCAACAGAAGGCCTGTTTTACAAACTGGGGGCATGGTGTTTTTGTGGTTTTGGAGATTGACCCACACTAGAAATTAAAAGTCTAGATGCCTCGGCCTCTGTTGCTGCCTGTTGTCCATTCCTTTCACCCAACTTTATGGATGAATAGTAAATCCTTGGTGTGCCTAAAATGTGACACAGTGTATAAAATATCTTATGTTCTTATGCTGAACATTTAAATAATTCTGTAGTGGGATACTGCAGCGCAAACCGGCTTACAGATTTGAGACTGACCCACTTGTTGATTATGACTCCTTCTTTACCATCTGTGTGGAACTGGCCTACATTGTGTCGCTGCCAAAAATGTATTTAGTTCAGGTCAAATTATCCCTTCAATCTCTTTCAGCCCAACTGGGCCCAAACAACATTAGTGTTGTGAGACTACAGTAAATCTTTGACCAGTGGGCAGACGAAAAATCAGTATAAGTGGACTGTTATAATTAGTGCTAGTGGATGTTCAGAGAATTAATAATGTATTTATTGTCAAGGGTCACTGGTATTCGTGTACCTTTTAGAGTCAGGTGCATCACATTTTAAAAGGCCCATGTATACAGGATGTTCATAGTTGTCTAGTGGTATGCGCAAAATGGCCAAGATCACACCTTGACAGTGGTGGAACAGAGACCATTTTATGACTGAGGATGGTGATGGCTTATATCCAAGAATTGCACTGTGATGGAGTCTTTATAAAAACTGAACAAAAAACAAAACAAAACAATTTCATGTTCATTAATTTATTACACAAAAACTGAGTTTACAATACATACAAGTGAACAGAAATAAATGTTTGTGTGTTGAAAACAGTGAATGTTCGTTTTAATGAGCTAAGATACAAATAAAACTGAACTTAAGACATTTGGCTTACATTTATGTATATTTACACCATAAATATATTGAAGAATAGCAGGAACTAATAATTGCATCAAAAATCCAACTGTGAAATTTGTTTCACATATTTTTATCAAGTATTTATAAACTGTCTTTATATAGGCATAAAATGGAATGCAATTATTATCCCATTGGACAGTAATTTACAGTTATTCAAATGCCATATGTTCATTACAATACAGAAGGCTCTGTATTGTGTAAATGTTTCCGGGAAATTATTCTTGATGTGGCAAAGGAAGAGGTTAACAGTAAAAAGTGTGATTATACAGACACTGCTGTGTGTTAAGCAGAACAACATGTAAACATTTGGTTATGAAAACCTGCTACCATCTTGTCACCCTGCAGTATTAAACCCTTTTATCTGTCAATATTGTACTTTGGACAATACACCTCTTGTTCTCACACGCAGCCGGCACATTAAAAGGAAAAGATTTTAACTCTGTGTCAATTCTCGGATGCCCAACAACAGCTGAGGGACTGCAGTTATTAGAGGAAGCTGCCTACATTCTTGTGTATGTGCTAACATTGGCTTCTAAGTTCCTGTCAACAATAAAACAGTTACATCTCCTCATACCAGTAAAACAGTAGCTCGAATTTAGAAATGGCAGCACACTATCTAATGTCTGCTGGTTTTGTGGGTGAAAAAGACAAAAAAAAGTTGCCTTGACCAATAAAAATGCTGCGTAGTCAGCCGTCACTCAAACACATACTGTAGCTGGTTTTCAATGACAAGTGCAAAGTGTCAGCTGCAAAGTCAAAAAGGTGCAAAGTCACTGTATTGCAACCGGAACATTATCGACCAACACACTCGATGCTGGTTGTTGCTTTCAGGAAGTGCTGCTTCTCTTTCTGGTCCTCGGCCTTCTCTTCAGGATTTCTTCTTCTTGGTCACTTTCACAATCCCTCTGAAAAAAAATAAAGTGCTTCAGTTCAGGAACGCTGCTGTTGTTATTGATAATTCTAGGGGCCCAAAGCTAGAGAGGACTCACAGAAATTAAGGATTATTATATTGTTTTTTTAAAAAGCAGGGTCCAGAATTACTAGCTGCACCCCAAAATACCTGCTTAAACATGTATTGTGATGAGTCCAGTATGATACAGTTCAGGTAGTAGCTACAGTATTATGACCACAAACAAATACAACATCGGCTGCAGTTACCATGGTTACTTTTAAAGAAATAGTTCAACATCTTAGGAAATATGCTTACTTGCCTTCTTGCCGAGAGTTAGATGAGAAGATTTATATTTAACTTTCACATCTGGTCAATAAATATACAATGTTTGGCTACGGCCAGCAGCGGGTTAATGTAGCTTAGCATAAAGACTGGAAACAGAGGGAAACAGCTAGCCTGGCTCTGTCCAGAGTAACAAAATCTACCTACCAGTGCTTCCAAAGCTCAAAAATTAAAACATTATATCTCGTTTGTTTAATCCATATAAAAACTAAGCTGTAAAAATGGAAAATTGTGTTTTTATAAGGGGCTATGTGCCAGACTGTTTCTTGCCCGGGAGCAGTGACTTCCTGAACCTTCCATTCGTTACCTGGCAACTTCAGACAAGACAAATCGTCCAGCACATCAACTCCTCATAAAACCACAACTTGTCGTTTTTACTAAACCAAGAGGATACAAATTGATTATTAGTGAGTTTTAGAGGTGCTGGTGGGCAGATTTTGTTACCTTTGGAGAGAGACAGGCTAGCTGTTTATGCCTGGTCTTTATGCCAAGCTAAGCTAAGCTAACTGGTTGCTGGTCCATATTTAATGTGCGGACATGAAAGTTGTATCAATCCTCTCAATTTACTCCCAGCCAAAAAAACGAACATGCATAATTCCCAAAATGTTGAGCTGCTGCTTTAAATCCGGACCGAGCCATTGCTATTAGCTTTACAACGGTGTTTTCCTACCCCATCCTGCACAGGCAGCTTGTTGCCCTTCTTCATGATCCGTGTTAGGTGGTTGCACAGAGCCACAATTCTGAATGACAACTGTTGAACAGATTAAAGCAAAGAGATTGAGTCACAAAATCAATCAAGAGTGTTTTTGTTTTTATAGAACCCTGATTTAATGTAAGGGAAATATCAACCTGTGCTCCAAATACTGCACTTTACCTTCCACCTGCGTCTGGCGTACTGTCTCTTAAAGTTCTCCAAGTTTACCACTGACAACCTTTTCACCATGGCCTGTCTGGGATTCAGAGGCTGCAGAGACACATTGAGGGATGAAATGGCAGAGAAAGCATCTTCCATGTTAATCTAAAATGTTTAATCAAGTTCATAAACAGAATGCTAATCTGCCTGGTTTTCACAGCAGAATCCCAAATACAACAGGAAATAAACTGAAAACAAAGATAAATCACAGCAGTTTGGAAATGTGATGTATAATAAACAGTGAGCATTTATTTGAGTGGTTTGAAGACAGTTAAAAATGTCAGTGTGCACATAGGCGAGGCGAAGTGTGAGGCATTTATATCTGTTGAGATGGTAAAAAGCAGGGATAAAGACAACACACAAGATCTTAGCATAGATGTTGTTTTTCTTGTTGGCTCACAGAACGTCTCCAAGTAAGGAATAAAAAAGGTTTTTAAAACAAATAAATAAATTCAACCTTCATTAAAAGTGCACATTTAAATCTATTAAAAAGGGAAAAAAAATCATTTATGACTACAAAAGTTACAAATGGATAGGAATTGTTTAAAAAAAAAAACATCAAGAGTCAAAAAAATAGCCTGGAATGAAAAAATAAATCAATCAGAAAATGTGAACTTCTGGTACATTCCATCAAAAAGAATTGTTGTTATAACCAATAATTATCTTCATTATCACAAAATAAAAAGCCACCAAACCCATTTAATCAAAAAGAGCAGTGCATAAGTTTACTCATCTGTTAATGTCGCTTCAAGTTAAGAATAATTCCTAATATAGCGACACAATGTCAGTATGCCACTTCCTAGGAATTTGTTGGACATTTTGTGAAATGCGCTTATTTGCTCTCTTGCCGACAGTTGAGATCAACACTTCTCATATCTGTCCGTTAAATATGAGGCTACGGCCAGACGGCCGTTACCTTAACTTAGGACTGGAACCTAAGCTAACAACTAGCCTGACTGTCCAGAGGCACCAACGGGTACATGTCATATATCATTTGTTTAATCCAAAGAAAAAACAAAGTGTAAAGACGACAAGCTTAAATTTTACAGGGGGTTATGTGCTGGACCAACAATTACCTCTGATGCCATCTGTCACTGCACCTGGCCAAGAAAAGTCCTGCAACATAAAGCCCCGTAAAACCACAACTTTGTTTTTGGTAATGTGTAGACAAACAAGATGTGATGTGTTAATCAGTGAATTTTAGAGTTGGTGGTAGGCAGATTTTTTTTTAAATGAGAAAGAGCCAGGCTAGCTGTTTAACCCTGTTTCTACTCTTTGTGCTAAACTAAGCTAACCCTCACCTGCCTGTAGCTTTGTATTTCCTCAACAGACATAAGAGAGGTATCGTCCTCTCATCCATATTTATTTTTTTTCTTGTTTACACCAGAAAAAGATCTAGAAATAAAGTAAATGTAAAGACTACACAGCTATACATTCAAAAGTTTGTGTCGCTTAAAAAATTGGATTCAAACTGTTCTTCAAGTTCAATAAAAGTGTGTATTCATCTGTGCATGTTAGCCAGACTCTGTGAGCGGCTGTTTGCCCTGGGGGCACAGTTCCCCTCTGCAGGACTGATGCAGCAGCTCCTTCAGTGCCTGCTTCACGTCCATGTTCAGACTACTGCTATGGATGCTGCAGTTGGCTCCTTCTGGATGCAGAGAGCTCATCACTTCCTGCAGCCACTGCATTTCAGAGTTCAGCTCCTGCCTCAGAGTGTCCAGCTGGCTCTGCCTCTGGTTTTGCTTCCCGCTGATACTCTCCAGACTGGCATCTACAGCCTTCATGTCCTCCTGCAGCAGCCTCCTGTTGGCCTCCACTTTACGAAACTCGTAGTGTACCTGGGAGAGCTGCTTCCTTGCAGTCTCGCTCTCCTCCTTGTACCAGGCCTCCTTGTCGTTGTAGATGGAGAGCAGTGCTTCTATGTCACGCTGGAGAGTGTGGTGGGCTCCTGCAACCTCTGAGAGCCCCGTCTCCATCATGCTAATGTCTTCCACCGCATTGGCAAAACGCTCAAAGTTGGCATATGTGTTGTTCTGGGGCACGCTCGAGTGCAACTGGATGGTGTACTCCTTCAGACGCTTCGTCTTCAGCTGCTCCGCTTTCTTCTCGGCCTCATGGGCGGCGCTGTCCACTTCTACGTGGCCACAGGACTTCAGACAGAAGGGTGGAGGGGGGACACTGAATGAGAGGCTGGCTCATTGTCTTTGAAACACACGTAGTGGTGAATATCCCAGCAGAGGCGGTACTGTAGGATTAGTGTGTGACCCTACAGCGAAAGCCATGGCAGGTAAGAGTGCCAAAAAACAACAGACATTCCTGTCGAGTGTGTTAAGTTTCCTGGTAGCATGCTTCTGTATCCAAACAGGATGAAGACTCCAAAGCAAAACACTACTCCCATGCATTTCAGCAGCCAGCCTCGGAGTAGACGTCTTTGAAGGTTGTTAAATGTTCATGCCATTAAAAACACAATTAGTGAGATGCTGCTTCACCTTGATCACTTGAATGTTTAGACAAAAGGACTATTTCAGAATGCAAAAGACAGCTGTACAAGATGTGTGATGATAGGTGAAGGAGGAAAAAACATTCCCAGGGACGGGGGGCTTGCTGGGGGTTGCAGAGACAGAGACAATATACTGTCCACTGACCGTGTATAACATTTAGACTTAAGGAAGTGTTTGGGAACTCTTATTAACCTGTAGTCTTTTTTTTTTTTAAATCTTTACAAACAAACCTGTTTCCCTGTTTGACATGAACTGTTACATGTTGTTTCACGTGTCTGGGTGGGATGCTGACCATAGTTATTGAGTATACCAGAAACATGCTATAATACAGCATATATCAAGTGCATACCTTAATCCATGGATGGCTGAGGGCGTCTTGTATGGTCATCCGTTTTCTAAAATGATGGGGAGAAAGAAGAGGAAAAAGGCAGCTGAGTAAATACACCCGCACAACCCCATCAGACACGGAGCAAGTTGGTCAGGCATAAAGTGGGATGTGAATCTCTCAGGAATATGTTCAGTCCAGTATAACTTTCACAGGAACATTTGGTTTCTGGGAAGTCCTTTCGATGGAAACACGTTAGGCAACAGGAACAGGATCCCATGGTACAAACGCTTTGCCTTAGGTTAATTAGTTTATTGTGTAAAAAATGTCTATTTAGCTTATCTTATTTATTATATCACATTGTGTACCAATAACAAATGTGCACAAATCCTTGCTCTAGATTTCTGTGGACTGGCTGGGCTTTCATTCTCATCTGGATCAGGACTGCACATTTTATGCACTTAGGATTAATGGAAGTGAAACCTCTAAATCTGGGTTTTGTACTGGAATTGTCAAGCTTGACCTTTGGCCTTCAGCCGTTTGTCAGCGGCCCGTTCTTTTACCTCGTATCCTTCTCCAGGAGCTGTCTGATGAAGCTCTTGGCCAGCTCGCTCGTACTGCTGAAGAACTCTTCGTCGAACTCGTAGTTCATTGCAGAGACGTTTCCCAGTGTTTCCTGCTTCGTGTCACCGAGGAAAGGTGACGCGCCACTCAAACTGAAACAACAGCACAAACATTCACACGCTGGACCTTCCTCGATAATCTCTTTAGGTATGTTAAGATTCCCATTCATAATCACGAATCATCCCAACTTACAGTATATATGTGATGACTCCAATGCTCCTGTGAAAAACAGCACAAGGTTAATCCAAAGTTATGCAATGCAGCCTGTTGTATGGAAGGAAGCAGAGTCAGAGGTAATTAAAGGATCTTACCACATGTCTGCCTCCAATCCCAGTGGCTCATAGTTGACTATCTCTGGAGCTGAAAATAGACAGAACACAGTCCTGCATCACAAACAGGCCAAACACCAAACCTCTTAAAATGTCCTACAGTGCAAACATATCTCTTATAAAACACCTACCAACAAATTCAGGAGTGCCAAAAATGTTTTTGAAATCTGCCCCGGCTTCTATTTTGTGTGCCAGTCCAAAGTCTATGATTTTGATGTGGGGTAGAGGAACGTTCCTGTCCAGCAGCATTATATTTTCAGGCTGAAGTGCAAAAACAACAAAACAGAGTGGCACATTTGTCAGCAGATTGCCTCTAAAACCAAGATTGGGAAATGCATAAAGAACACTAAATAACACAAGTTACCTGATTAAAGCTGCCTTTTGCGTAAGCATTAAAGAAAAACATTGCAATGCTTATAGTCATGCTTGTTATGTAGTATTAAAGGAAAAATTTGACATCTTGGAAAATTTGCTTATTCACTTTATTGCTGAGAGTTAGATAGCAAATAAGCAAATTTCTAGAAAAGTTCCTTACTTTTCCCCTTAAAGCGATAAAGCTTCATTTTTCCGCTGCAGGTGCAGAAAAAACAGAACAGTGACTTTCAGGGAGCACTGTGCGTGACACTGCTCTCTGAAAGTGAAGTGATAACCTTGTGGTGTCTGTATCTGAGAGTCTGGAGCTCAGCCACCGAAAACAGGAAGGATGTGCGATTCAGAAAAGCAAGACTCTACTGACACATACATTAGACACCTGCTATATATATTGCTATATACATATTTCACATGGTCCTGCTTGTCCTTGCATGTACATAATAATACAGTTCCTGTGGAGATAGACAATTTAATCTTCAACACGAGACAAATATAGTTTTACGTATGATGCCCAAATGCAGCGTGTTGTACCTTTAGGTCGAAATGTGCGATCCTCTTGGAGTGGAGGTACTGGACTCCATCTAGGACTTGTTTGATAAACTGAGTGGCCTCCTCTTCACTGAGAGACTCCTTCCGGGCCAAAAAATCAAAAAGCTCTCCTCCAGAGACCCTGTAACACAGACACACAGACACACAGACACAGACACAGACACAGACACAGACACACACA